>NC_140970.1:27072377-27262377 GCF_056783735.1 Eptatretus burgeri | reverse complement strand
CAAAGAAGCAGCTGCAGCTTGCTCATCGAGCTGATGGACACAGGTTGGAACCATCTGTTCAGGTAGAGGATTCTACAAAGAGGTGGAGGAATCTTCTGTACACAAGTAACAAATAAGGATTCAGGACACTGTACTGATGGGCAGCAGCTTCCAAGGGAAGTATTAAAAAAACCATTAAGATGAGTAGATTTCAAAACTCCTTGCGTTGAAAATTAAAATGTCCACAGCTGCAACAACTCCCTGGTCTAATGCTATCGGCATGTTTAGAACGTCACAATTTCATCACACAACCATCATGTTACGTTATACGTACGAGTCTGGTGAAGAAAATATGACTTGAGGGGAAGGAGAATGCTATGGATACACATGGGTCCGTTTAAGGTACTTTATGTCTCAGTCATGAGAACGAAGATGGCACAGGCTGTGTAAGAATGGAACGTGCAAGAGGTTGGTGAAGTATGAACGAGATAATACATATACCACGTGGTTCTTAAAGTACGAACTGGTACAAATACTCGCTGGGTTGTTGCAGACATTGATTTTATTTAACTCACGACTTGCTGGTGTGGTCAACATGAGAATGTCTGTGAAATCAAGACGGGTCCATATCACTAGTCTATTTTGATAGCAAAGGTTTGTAAACCCCGAGTTCTTGATTGTGATAAATAGCAGGAGAAACATCAATCCTTATGGTTAGTTACAAGGTACAAAAGATTGGATTGTGTCTTACAGCCTTCTGGTTAGTTCCAAGGCACAAAATGATTGGATGGTGTATTAAAGCTACCTGCTTGGATTCCATAATTGTGAGTATAATTTACCATTCCTTAATAAAAACATCTCGTATAACCCGTACTTTACTCCTTCCACTTTCCTCTTGCGATCTTTCCTTTTGTCCCAAAAGTCAGTGCCGAGTGACGTCTCCCGGCCCCCCCGGCCGTCACGGTGTCCGGTGTCCGAGTCTCGGGTCTCCAGGCCGTGAGACCCGGCGCCTCTCACTCAACACGTGCCAGAGAGGACTAATTAGGGGCTCGCTTTCGCTTAAATAGCTCTTTTCTCCTTTCCTCTCCAACTGCCTTTCCCTTTTGGTGCCTGTGTGCGCAGTTGTATCTCTCAACACTATTTGTGCCGGAGACCATTTTGGGAACTGTTCCTTTTCCTGTAATGGGATGTATCATAATTTGTTTATTTGTTTTATAGCGCATTTTGGAATCAATTTCCCCGAACAATAACAACACACCATTAATTTTGATAATGCACCAGCAATTTATATGTACAGAAATAAAACAACAAAATGAAATCCATCTCTGAGAAGTCAAACTAAATATAAAGCAAATACCAGATGAAAGCTGACATGCAGGGACAATACATTTGTATAAAATAAATGTGTATTTCTTCCTCAATGTCGACACACATTGAACTTTCACGAGTAACGTGTCCAGGGCATTGGTATTCCAAAAATGGTTTGACAAGAATGAAAGGAGGAGAGTGGTTAACAACACAAGCAGTCACTGAGTGCACTTCCTGCTTTACCATGACAATCTGGCACCTTCACATCTAAAAATGACATGCATGAAGAAACTACACTCAAATGAAAGGCAAAGCCATTATAGAATTTGCCTTTTTCGGGCCAGAGGGAAAAATCCCAGTGGATCGTTTGAGTAGTTACAGCAGATTTTCCAGGAAATGAAGTTCAACCCTCTATTCAAGCAAAATGCTGCATCAAGGACACCAAGTGAAACTTTGGAAAAAATTCAAGAGAGAGAGACAGGAAGGAGATTCACAAGAGGAATTACAAATGAGCACTGGAAAATAAACGGCAATCAGAAATAACAATGTATTGTGTGCAAAATGTCACTTTGCTACATTGTGTCAAGACTTTCACAGATGAGATTGGGGTCGAGGTCAGCGTCTCGGCCAGTGGGCTGCCCTCCCGGGTCTGCGCCATGACCCATGGGCTGCATACCGAGGCCAGTGAGCTGCACACAGGGGTCCGCGACTCGCTCCGCAGGCTGCACACCGGGGTCCGCGACTCGCTCCGCAGGCTGCACACCGGGGTCCGCGACTCGCTCTGCAGGCTGCACACCGGGGTCCGCGACTCGCTCCGCAGGCTGCACACCGGGGTCCGCGACTCGCTCCGCAGGCTGCACACCGGGGTCCGCGACTCGCTCCGCAGGCTGCACACCGGGGTCCGCGACTCGCTCCGCAGGCTGCACACCGGGGTCCGCGACTCGCTCCGCAGGCTGCACACCGGGGTCCGCGACTCGCTCCGCAGGCTGCACACCGGGGTCCGCGACTCGCTCCGCAGGCTGCACACCGGGGTCCGCGACTCGCTCCGCAGGCTGCACACCGGGGTCCGCGACTCGCTCCGCAGGCTGCACACCGGGGTCCGCGACTCGCTCCGCAGGCTGCACACCGGGGTCCGCGACTCGCTCCGCAGGCTGCACACCGGGGTCCGCGACTCGCTCCGCAGGCTGCACACCGGGGTCCGCGACTCGCTCCGCAGGCTGCACACCGGGGTCCGCGACTCGCTCCGCAGGCTGCACACCGGGGTCCGCGACTCGCTCCGCAGGCTGCACACCGGGGTCCGCGACTCGCTCCGCAGGCTGCACACCGGGGTCCGCGACTCGCTCCGCAGGCCGCACACCGGGGTCCGCGACTCGCTCCGCAGGCCGCACACCGGGGTCCGCGACTCGCTCCGCAGGCTGCACACCGGGGTCCGCGACTCGCTCCGCAGGCTGCATATCGGGGTCCGCGACTCGCTCCGCAGGCTGCACATCGGGGTCCGCGACTCGCTCCGCAGGCTGCACACCGGGGTCTGCGCCTCGGTCTCCAAGCTGCCTGCTGCAGTCCACACCTTGTGCATTTGAGTGTTTGCCTTGATCACATGGTAGCAATTTGAAATCCAGATTTCGCTCAAACAGAAGCAGCAGTTCACAATGTGGTGTATGTGGAAAAAAATCAATGGCAGTTGCACGCATCAAGCGGAAGGGTTGACCACGTGCTCGATGGGAAGGCGCTCGGGTCAAGCTAAGGGAAAAAGGAAATAATTGGAGGGGAAAAAAATGAGACTGAAAAGCGATGTGCAAGACGTTTGCAAAACTACTAATATCCAGTGATAAGCCTCAGCAGCACAGTTTCAAACTGAATATCCTCATCAGCAACAGAAGAAAAATAATACAAGGCTGGCTAAGATTTAAGAACCAAGTTAAGTTTGTGTCAGGCAAAAAAGTCCGAAAATGAATCTGAATAAAGAGGCAAATTATAAATGCAAATAAAAATAAATATCCCTTCCAAAATACAAGGAAAATAAAGCTAAAGCCCACAATAGCAAATTATTCAACTATTTTACATCATTTGCCTTAAAGTACATTAACTCATCATTTCAAGGAATCAGTTGTGAGGAGAGAACATTAGTATAGCAGGTTGATGGAAGGTTCCCAAGTGCTTGAAAGAGAAGAGAAAAGGGAAGAGTGACATACTCGATAAGGTTGACAGAGGCCGCTCGTGGATTGCATGCCACGTATAGGAGACGTGTCACCACCTTTGTCCTTCGCAGTGAAAGAACCACACGTGAGTCTGAGAAGTTAGGGGAAGTAAGGAAGGAAGTTTGAGAGGGTCAATGACACTGCTGTAGAGATGTGAATGGTTCGTAGATGGGAGCAAACATTTAGGTTTATGGAGAACCTTGAATCTGGGAAGGATGAATGTAAATGGGAGGGAGTGGTGGGAAATTAGGGACATCTGGAGAGAGGGTCTCACGTATGATAAAAAGAAGATATTATAGAGTAGAAAATTAAAAGGGTAAAGTATTAAAATATGACTTGGAGGAACCAAAAATAATAAATGTGAAGGAGTGGGGGTGATAAAGGGGGGTAATAGGGGATGTCGAAGAATACACTACAATTACAACAGAAAGAGGTTAAAAAATAATCGTGGATTGGTGGGTGCATGAGGAAAGATGTGGAGATAGTGACTTACGAAGTCCAGCGCGGGGTGGATCTACGACTGCAATAATGTCCTCTGAACCAAGAGAACTGAGGAGTTCTGGGAGCAGAACCTCTGCCCGCCCACAATGGAACTCTGCATTTACCACACCTAGTAACATGGCAAGTCTGCTCACGGATGCAATCATGTGGTAATCAGGTAAACACAATACAATTCACATTACAAGGAACTTGGACACAGGAGAAGGCCTTTTGGCCCAACATGACTGTGCCTTACAAACAACATATTCAGTAAATCTGTTCAACTTGATCTCACTTGAGGGAGAGGTGGGGGTAATGGGCAGGGAGGGGGGAGAGAACAGTGAAACAGCACATAGATCACAAGGGTGCTGTATTTTTTGGGGAGTGAGCTGGGGCGGAGTGGATGAAGTGGGTTGTCAGGTGAGGAATGAACAAACACTGAAAGCACATTCACTTTAAGATGAAACCCTCTCCCAGACATCACAATCACTACATGTACAATAACCCATCCATACCTGAAATACCCACCATTCCTGCCAATAGCCATGTACCCTTATATCCCAAATTATTCTCGGTACCGATCCAACTCAAATTTAAATATATCCACTCTCGCTGCTGTCACTACCTTTCCAGGGAGACTATTCCATTTATTAACCGAAAGGTTACTTGGTGGAGCGCATACCTCCGCCCGGATCCAGATCTTCACCAAAATCGAAGAAATTCATCCTTGTCACACACCCAACCTGTCCATCAAGTTTCGTTTGAATCCGCCCACAACGTTTTGAGATATTGTGCTATATAATCGCTTTGGCCCAGTCTCTCAATGGTGAAGAATCACTTAAAAAAATTCAAGTATCCAGATCTTCACCAAGATCTAAATAATTTGTCGTCACACACCTAACCTGCCTACCAAATTTCATCAGAATGCATCCACAACTTTTTGAGATATCTTGCACACAAACAAACAAACACAGATGGGGGTGAACACAAAACCTTCATCCACCTTTGGTAGGCAGAGGTAACTATCATGGCACTCTGTGGAGCACATGGTCTCACCTTACACGCTCATTCTAAACAAGCTACGATGACACATATACACGTTCCATCCATGCATCCTATGTCAGATACATTGCCATTATCTGTAGCTTCATTGATTATTAGGATATTTAATGATCACTTTTGTTCACATTAAGGCTAAATTGCATCAATGAAGGTGAATATTTAAAAAATAAAAAATAAAAAAATTCAACCTATATTCCTCATGGCTCGATCATCTGCATGAAACTTCGCATCGATCTGTTGAGCGTCTTTGGAGAAGATATTTTTTTTATGTGTTTATTTTGAATGCAATATGGCTACCAGACCATGTGACCAATGACGTCAAATTTAATTCCTCACTCACATAGGGTCGTATATTAGATATGTGAAGATTCAGATTTTTTGGATAAGGATTTTGATTCAACCCATTATGGCTGTAATGCCACTTCACAAATGGTCTCATCGTTATCACTTGATATACATATGCCAAATTGATGGCAAAAGGGAGTTGATACACACAAGGCTATACAAAGAAATTGGATGGAGGTGGAGGCCATTCAGTCCATCATGCCTGTGCCACATCAACACCACACCAATTTATCAACATCGGACCAAAAAAAAGAAAAATATTTTGTTTTGTAGATTTTTGTCTTTTTTTCTTCTTTCTTTCCAGGGGAGGGGGCATGGGTGAAGACAGTTCTTGGGTAAAAAACACACATCAACCACACATCCCTTGACGAGACCCCCCCCTCCCCACAACTACCACTCCACACAGATGCACACAATCACCCATCAAAGCTCAAGCTACCTAAAAGTCCTGCAACATCCTTATACCCCTCTATCTACAATACTTCCAGGTACCGATCTAATTCTGAGTCTAGCTAGGACCAGAATCAATCTAGTAACCCTGCGCTATCTATGTCCTTCCTGAGTTGTGGTGACCAAAACTGCACAAAATATTCTAGATGTACCCTCACTAAATTCCTGTACAATGTTAACACCACCTCTTTTGATTTATAGATGATCCCCCTCCGAATACAACTGAAAACCCTATTTGCTTTACCTCTAGTTGCCTGGCACTGTGCCACCTGCTTACCTCCCATATCTATTACCACCCCCAGATCCTTCTCCTGTGTGACACGCTCCAAAATTACCCCTTGAAAACTGTAATCTCGATTTTCATTGTTCTTTCCCATCCCCAACACCTTGCACTTGCTCAGGTTAAATTCCATCTGCCAATCTTTTGCCCAAGCTCGACAAGTATCAATACTTTCCTGAATATGATCACCACCCCCTCTGCTATCCACCTCACCTCCAAGCTTTGTGTCATCTGCAAATTTGGAAAGCTTACTCGTCACCCCACTATCCAAATCATTGATGTAAATAATGAAGAGTAACGGTCCAAGTACTGATGCTTGAGGTACCCCACTACTTACATCCTCCCACTCACAGCCACTCTTTGCTTCCAACCACTAAGCCAGTTTGCAATCCAACTAGCTACCTGACCAGGCACTCCACAAGCCCTCACTTTGGCTAACAACCTCGTATGTGGTACCTTATCAAATGCCTTCTTAAAGTCTAGATAAACTATGTGCACTGCCTTCCCCTCATCCACCCAATCAGACACTGCTTCATAGAACTCTAAAAGATTTGTTAAACAGGAACTACCTTTAATTAGTTTATATGGTTGCACATTTGATCCTTAATTAATGTCTCCAACACCTTCCCAACAACTGAAGTCAAACTAACAGGTCTATAGTTTCCCAATTCTTCTCTGGATTCTTTCTTAAATAATGGTGTTACATTTGCTGCTCTCCAATCCTCCGGCACCTGTCCTGACTCCAGGGAACTATTGAAAATATCCGTTAACATCTCACTTACCTGCTCAACCACCTCCATCAATACTCTCAGGTGCCCATTGTCTGGACCCGGAGCCTCATCTACTCTTAGATTACCGAGCTGTTCCTGTACTTCCTCCACTCCAATCTGGATCTTCTGTAAAAGCCCTTCCTCACCTCCTTGATATATACTCTCAGCTATTGGCAATTCTCCTGACTGTTCTTGTGTAAAAGTTGAAGCAAAATACCTGTTTAATAAGCCTACCATCTCACTTTCATCACTAACCACTCTCCCGGTGTTATTCCTCAACAGGCCCACACTGGTCCTCACCTGTTCTTTTCCCCTGATATGTTTAAAGAAAGCCTTGCTATTATATTTAATATTCTTAGCCATGTCCTTCTCATCCTCTCTTTTGGCTTGCCAAGTTATTTTCTTAACTTGCCTCTGTTTACTCCGATGGTGATAGAAATCCAACTCCAGTCCTGTTATTTTAAACTGAATAAATGCCTTCTGTTTCTCCTTAATAGCTTTCATCATCTCACACCTCAACCACCCTGGTCTCTGTTTCTAGTTTTACACCTCATTGGAATGTACTTACTCTGCACTCTACACATGATCTTAGGGGTGAGACTAAACTACTCTCTGAAAGACCCTTGCCTTACAACCAACTATCCTTTTCTTTACAATCAGGCTGTGGCCCTAGTCCTATCACTGTCCAGTGTCTATCCTTCTGATTTCTGCACTTATTTTGTCTACACCCTTCATTATCTTAAACATGTCATACTGCAACTTACCTTTTAACTCCTGTGTAATCAAAGATGTACATGAATGATAATGACTTGGCGTTAGTTTGTCGATAGCGCCACCTTAAGAGTCAAACGTCTCACACCCAGTGTCAAATTGCTTCAACGCTTTTACAGGAACAACTGTATTACAACAAAAACGTTTCCTTTCTGAATCAAATTAGCACGTCATTTATCGTTTTACAAATGGCACATATGGAGTAAAATACAGTACTGCAGCAACATCTTGCCAAGCATAGTGATGCACACGTTCCATCACAGGATGACTCAAGTCAGTAACTATCGCTTACCTGGAAAATACTCCACTATTGTCAGGTGAATGTATCAGTCTGGTATCAAAACATCCCTTCACCTCGTGACGTTAACGTCAGGGAAAATGACGAGGTGGTATTACACTCCCCCGTCGGCGATGAAACGTAAACTGTTATCCTGTTGTAGTATTTCATAACTAAGAGATTGAATCAAAGCAGAATATTTTTCAGCAGTGCGAGTCAAGCAGGCCATCTTGCCTGCCTGCACTTTGGTTATATTGTTCATGGTATATTTTGAACAAGCCCCCACTCTTGGGCTCGAGGCACCTTCATGTCAATACATCAGGTACGGGGTCGATGGCGACGCCTTATTAGAACCTTTCCAGACACGCAAATGTTTCAACGACTACACCATCTCATCGAAGCTTGCATTATAGACAATGTTCATGCAATGGAAATATATTTAAATATACAGTTAATGTGATCTGACAACAACACCCATGGTCACCAAACAAACAAAACCAAAGAAACAAACAAACTATTTTTGGTCTTAATCATCAGATGCAAATAAATCATAACGAAATCAAGGAGGCAAAGCAAGACAGTAGTTTTATCATCTTAATTCAATTCTCACATTTCATAAAATCAATCCACCATATCCCGTGTAGTCCTACCGTTCATTCTAGCATTTTCCCTTGCATCCTGCACTGCTTGCTCATTCTTTTCCACTCCAACAACCTTTTTCACTTTCTGTAAAAGACAAATGGGACGAAGATAGTTAGCAGGTAGTCATTGGATATGCAGAAGGATGGAGGAGAAAAATTGAGAATCGTGGCCTGGTACATGGAGAGGAATCGCATTAACTTCACATTTCAAGAGCAAAGGAATAATCCTAGACATAAAGTCTTCAATATGGCATGGAGAGTCACTCCTTTAAAGTCATGATCATAAAAACCTTTATCTTCACATTACAAAAATGTCAATTATTATTATTATATTTACTCAGGCGAGCCAATGACAAATGAAGGATCAAACATACTGAAACGAAAATGGACTCTTAAAGTGTTAAATAGCTGATTCGTTATATCGTGATTTTTACGTTTAGAGTAGATGTATTGTAAACCTCAATTTAGGCCTGCAAATACAGCGTTTATTTGAGCTCCGTCTTTCCCCTCCCTTTGTATGTTTCAGTATCAAGTGTGCTTATTTCTAATTTATTTGATTAATACTGTTTCCCCCTTTCTCCTCACCAGCCTCCAGACCATTCTCAGGCAGACCAGAATATAATTCTCCAAACAGTAGAAAAAGATAAGTTTAATGCTTTGGAAATTTCACATTTTATTGTGCATGTATGGAGGGAACATAGCCTTACTTGCTTATAGTAAATACGTATATCGGCTTAGTTACAAGACTCGTTATTTCTTAAAATTATCAGATTTCGACACTTATTTGGTCCGGACGATATCCGATCTTCAAAACCGAAATAATAGTTCGATGATGTACTTTAATTAGTGAGAGCAGATCGTGAAAAATCGTATCATATAATGCAGAAAATCGCTCCAAGCTCCTAATTTGAAAACTAAAGGACTTGCAAAAGCGATGTACACAGCGATTCGTAGCTATGAAGAACAGGCATTCGATAACGAGTGAGCAAAGTGAAAAATAAACTTTCCCGTTAAGAAATCGTTGCGGCCTATTCCAAGTCAAGGTATGGTTGAGCAGGCCAACAAACATGGCGGCTTCAGATCCTAGCGAAGTTGTCCAGGAAACGCCTTAAGCCCCAGAGAGCGAGGTGGTTGTGGATCGCCTGATGAAGGATATAATTAAATGAGGCCGTTAATTATCTTCAAAAGGGGTGTTTTATTTAATCTAAATACCCAATTTTTCACTCAAGCACTTCCTTGGGGTTTTCTTAGTATGCATGCAAATTTTCAGCCTGCTAGGTTTTATGGTTTTGGAGTTATGGACACACACACACACACACACACACACACACACACACACACACACACACACACACACACACACACACACACACACACACACACACACACACACACATTTTTGTTGGTGTAGACAGAGATTTCTATTCAGCAATATAAATTTGCCATACTTGAACCGACTAGGTTAGTCAGGATACGTGTTTAACGACTTCTGACATTTAGTTTGCTTTCTGTACCCAGTTTACAAGATGCTAAGCAGTTTAAAGAACAAAAAGACTGTTTAGCAACGCATGTTTAGCTATTGGATCAAACAAGTCGCCAGTGCCAGCATGGGATTCTAAACGGGGTAGGGATTGAGATGGCAGAAATGCAAACGGTGCCTTCTGTCATTGAGCCAGCAAGCTGAGAGCAACAATTCACATTTATTGCCATATCTGATGCAATTTCAATGCTCTAACTCTGTCATGGTATCATTAAGAGAAGAAATGCTTTGTTATTCACCCTCCTAGTCAGTCAGGTAAGTGTATGATGTGCATGCACTCTCTGCTGTCAGTCATTATTTACCTACACATGTGTTTGGTCCCAAATATTACCCAAACATGAGCATCGTTTTCTGTAAATAAAAATGTCACAGACACAGTAGGATACTTACTGGAGAGGGGGGAGGGGAAGGAGGTTGATGTATTTGAAGTATTCATAGTACATAGGAATATTTACCAAAACATCCTTTACCTTAGCCAGCGACAATCCAATTGTTCCTGTACCGCAGCAAACATCCAGCACAATGGAGTCCCGAGTCACCCCGCACCACTCACTGACTAATGTGTACAGCACCTCTGCTGCCGCAGTGTTAACCTGCTCACACAGGAGTGAACAGGGATAACACAGTTGTAGCAAACACAATCGATCATTTAGCAAGTCTAAATCTCAGGCTACAGTACAAGTTTAACGTTTCTTTTCATGATTAGGTGTTTCTTAGTTAAGCAATGCTTACTCCGTACATCACAGGTACTTAACTCACCTGAAAGAAAGCAAGGGGGGAGATTCTAAAATCCAGGGCAAGCATTCTTTCTGTAATGAAGGTGCTCCCAGCAAGGTGATGCAGTTTCAAATCTTCAGCATCAGATGTTCTGAATGAGATGGGAGCAGGAATGGAGTCTCTCAATCCAAGTTTACCTGGTACATTCACAAAGTAGACCATACAATGTGTGATTGTAGCTTTAAGACCATCCAATGCATTATTATTATTTTTTTGTATACATTGTCAAGGCTTGCATAAGAGCTAACACACACAACATATAACAGAGGGAGCAGGAGACAAGAGGAGAAGCACAAAACAGTGGGGAAAAGAGACGTTAGGAGATCTGTGGAAGGGAGAGGGATGGGGCAGGGTACACAGGGTAAACAAGATGGACATTACAGGGACTTTGAGAAAGGAAAACAGGGAATTTGGAGGAGGTGGGTTTGGGGTGGATTAACGGGGGTAGAAAAGATCAAGGATTTGGATGGGGGATGATAAGAGGTGGTGGTGAACAGCTGTTTTGAAGACCTGGAGGGAAGAGTGGGATTGAAGAGTGTGGGAGTTTGTTCCAGAGGTGAGAAAAAAGAGGAATTAAAGAGTGAAGGTGAGTAGTGATTCTTGATATTGGTAGTTTCACCAGAAGGGGGTTGCTGTTCAGGAGTCCATTGTCTGCTCATGGCGATGAGTTCAGCAACCTTATAACTCTTCCACAAGCCTTTTAAAAATCCTTCCTGAAAGTGCTGGTTATGTATTTCCTGTTGATGTCGAGCCATGAACGAGATTAAGCTAAAACAAGAGCGAGAATTGCTTTGCAATACATGTCCACTACAGACGCGTTTTTTTCTAAAGGCTTAACCTCAAAACGTATCTCCTTCCTCAAAGACCTGATTTTGCCTTGTCAAGTCTATCTCTGCATACATGCCCCCCCTCCCCACTCTATTCTATTCCTCCCCTCAGTTCAAATGGCACCACATCCAGCTCTGCTCATTAGAAAGCCAAATGCCTCAATTCAATGTTTGCTTTCAAATGTTGTGTCCCCAACCTTTCACTCCCTGCACTTACCCTACCCTCTGCATCTTCCTCACCTTGGAAGTTTCTGTTAACCCTCAAATCCAATTATGTAAAAGGCTCATATGGCATCAGCACACACATCTTAAAAATCTGCTCAGTCACTCTTGCTCTTCCTCCTTCCCCCGATCATTTAGTCTAGCAGCCTGAGAGGTCTTTGTAGGGGCTATCCCTACCAAGGGTAGAACAAAGGCCAACCACTTTTTTTTCACTGAAGTGTCACATTTATGAAATGGATTGTTGGCTTAAAATATTTTGGGTTTACCTGTTTTTAAGGCCGTTTCCGTGGTTACGACCAATTTTTCAAAAAAAAACTTAAAAAAAAATGAACAAATGAAAATAACTTTGCCAATAAAGGCCATAGACATGGATCTGCTGCCAAAACAACGCTGTGTTTTGTACTTATTCCAAACATGAAATGATGACTCTTCGCACTTACCTATTTTGCATAAAACCAAGATGGCCACCACTATTTCACATGCTCAACTTCATCACCTTATTTTGCACCTTCCAGATGGAATTTTTGAATAAACTAAAGTTTTAAAATAATTGACAGATTCAGAAGTTTTTAAAACCAGTTTTCATTAGCATTTGCCCTTCATTTGCATAAATCCAATATGGCTTCTGCCATCTTATATATTATTTCCGAGTTTGTGGTTTCGTGTCGCGCTATCTTCGACTTTGTTCTGCGCTCGAGTAACGTGATATTCGGCTTACATTATCTCAAAGACCATATGAGGTGCATGGTACAAAAAAAAAGTAAATAAAATGGTTCTGAAACAGTGAAATCGTATTCCACTTACTGCATTAAAGTAAAATTACTACTGATACTCTGCATCAGTTCCTTTCTCAAACACACCCACCCCAACATGTCGCGCAGAGCGCAGGTTATGCTAGTATATAGTAATTTACCAGCAATCTGGATCTACATAATTTGACTCCATTTGAAAACTTGTGTTTTCTTTCTCACTTACTTAATTTGATAGGAAAACATACCAATTTTTTATTCTTCAAACCACATCATTTGCGTAAATCCAAGATGGTCACCCCCACCACTGTTTGATTTACCTAATTTTATAACCATATTTCTCAGTTTCCAGATGGAACTTTGAGACAATTCCAAATTATTTATATATCTGTAAAAAGTAAATTAAATTATTGGTAGTTTGATTTCTGAAATCATTCGATTGATTTCAGGCAGCTTAACACACAGACGGAGTAGATATGAAACATATAACTTTGATATCAGAAAATAATGCTTCATCTGTGGCGTTGAGAAAAGGAAAGGGGAAAATTTTACGCAAATACCTACAGGAACTGGACAAAGCACTCGAGATAAAGTGCTCACAGCTGCAGAAAGAAGACAAGACAAAACTATAGACCTATGGATGCTTGCCCACCCAGACCTCATTGTACATGATGCAAAATACCATAGAACACGCTATTCGTATTTTATTTCAAACTGTAACATAGTTGCTGCACAGAAGAAGACAGATGATAAAGAAGATTCTGCATTTGACAACACATTCAAAGCCCTAACCAGGGAAATTCATGAAACGCGATTGTCCAAAGATATGCCAGTTATAAGTTCAGCTGTCGAGTCAACGGATCTGTTGTTGTCCAATGCCATGTCGTCGTCGTCGTCGTCATAGTTTGCCGGCATTGTCATAACCGTCTGTCGTCCACATCAGATGTGGCCCATCTGTCATGCGCCCGTTGGTGGCTCAGCAAACCGATGGCCGAGCGGCACACCAATGAGCATCAATCGCATGGGTGGGTGCCTGGCGCAACAACCCGTTCTTTCTGCCGGCTTCTGTGGTACTTCAACTTTTCCACCCGTGAATGCTCACACCGATTCACCCTCTCTTTACATTCAGCATGTCATTTTGACCTGTCAAGGGTGAGGGCCTCAATTAAACCAGGTGTTTCAAAGTGGCCTTCAACTGGCATCGTTTCAAAGTGGCCTTCAACTGATCTTTGTACCGCTTCTTGGGGGCACCAATGTTCCACCTGGCCATCAGTCAGTTCACCATAAAGAAGGGTCTTTTAAAGTTGCGCATCACCTATTCTGATGATGTGGCCAACCCAGTGCAGGTGAGCTTCCATGATATAGGCCAATGCCTGGCATGCTGAAGCGCTCCACCATCTCTATATTTGGCACCCGATCCTGCCATTTCACACCTGCAATCCTTCATAGGCAGTGCATGTGGAAGACATCCAGCTGCTTGATGTGTCACCAGTTAATTGTCCAGGTTTCATAGTTATAAATCAGCACTGTCAATATGGTGGCTCTGTGGACTGACACTTTGGTGGAGAGATGTACATCACAAAACGTTACAACACAGGTAAATATATGTCAGTTACAACAATGGTAAAGCTACGATTGTCGTTTACTGAAAGACTCTTTGAACAAGGCCTACCTGATGCAGACCAATACCAGTCTTGGAAATTAAAGACCCCTCTCACCAACCATTATGGTGAGAAATTAGTGTTTGGTCAACTCCATGGACAATCTGATATTGTTGTTCAAGTGAACTGGCCATTGGTGCTGCTCTTGGGAAAGCCCTCGCTTTGAATGAAGTGAATTAAGATAGTGAAGAGGATGAGCTGCACCAAACATCAACTGATGTACCCATTGCAGGTGAGATGGAGATACAACATACAGCTGTTGGAAATTCTCAGAAAGCACATGGCCTACATACAAAACACCAGCACAATGTATGATCCACCAAGTAAAGTAGATGCAGAATCATGTGTCTAACCATAACCATGTGCCTAACCCATCTTCCTCCACTTCATCCCTAATGTGGTGGATGACTGTGAACTGGTGTGTCAACAAGGACTTCATGGATGAGAGCAACTGTGGTGAGAGTGGTACACAAAAGAACAACTTAAAGGTCATTGCCTTGTGCCATAACATCATAATGCTATAGCAAAGCTACGACTTTAAAAAAAAACTTCTCCTGAATGCGTGATGTGTCGATAATTTTGAAATTTTGAATCCTTCAAAAATCCCATCCAGAATGTGCAAAATAAGGTTATGAAGTTGAACATGTGAAATAGTGGTGGCCATCTTGGAATTATGCAAAATAGGTAAGTTGAAAGTGCGAAGAGTCATCATTTCATGTTTGGAAAAAGTAGAGAAAACAGAAAGCATCATTTTGACATCAAAATCATCTTTCGAATCTCATCTCTGAACTCAAAAACCTCTTACTCCTCCAAATCCTGGTGGTGTCTGGTCAAGTCTGCTTCTTGTCAAGACCAGACAAGCTTCTTCTTGTCTGGTCAAGAGTCCTGCTCTCCCCATTGGGGTGCTGCTCCTGCCTCACACCTAATTCGACTTCATGCTGTGGAAACCAAGGCTTTTAGGATCATTGGTATCTCCCGCGATGAAGCTGAGTCTTTGGGTCTTTATGTCTTCTCTCTGACCTTGCCCCCCCTGCTCTGTCTGTACTCTGCCCCCCCCCTATATTTCCGCAGGGCACTCAAGGTCCACCACAAACCCCCTTCTGGTGAAACTGCCAAAATCAAGAATTACTGCTCACCTTCATGCTTTCATTACTTTTTTTCCCCACCTCTGGAACAAACTATGCCTGGTGTTGGCTTCATGGTTAGGGCAGTGGGCTTGGGATCCTAAGAATCCCGAATTCAAATCCTGCTCGGCTGTTGAATTAATACCAGGTGGGGTTGACTCTGCCCATCATCCTTCCGAAGTCGGCAAAATAAGTGCCAGCTTGCTGGTATCCTGTGTCGGAGTGGCGACCCATCTAGGATTGTGCCCAATGCTGAATGCCTAAACTCGGTGTTTGCTTCTAAATCTTGTGTCCCAAACTTCTAAATCAAAAGAGACTGCTTCGGCAGCACCAACGCTCTGCACAGAGTATGGTTCCAATGGATGGATGGATGGATGGAACAAACTCCCACACGCTCTTCAATCCCACTCCTCCCTCCAGGTCTTCAAAACGGCTCTTCATATCTTCCAACATCCAAAATCTTGATCTTTTCTACCCCCGTTAATCCATGCTTAACCCACCTCTTTTAAATTCACTGTTTTCCTTCCTGAAAGTCCCTGTAGTGTCCATCTTGTTTGTCCCATGTACCCCGTCCCATCCCTCTCCCTTCCACAAATGTCCCATTCTCTCTGTTCCCCACTATTTTGTGCTTCTCTCCCACCTTTTTGCATGTTCTGTGTGTTAGCTCTTACACGAGCCTTGACATGGTATATAAAAAAACAAATTAGAAAAACATGCCTGTATGGCCTTTATTGACAAAGTAGGGCTGGTGTTGACTTCATGGTTAGGGTGGCTGGCTTGGAATGTTAGGGTCCTGAGTTTGAGTCCCTTTTGCCACTGAATTAACAAAAGGTAAAATTGACTCAGCCTGTCATCCTTTCAAGGTTGGTGAAATGAGTACCAGTGTACTGGTATGGGGCATAGCATCAGCAGCATAGCCACACCACAACAAAATGATAGCTACCCAGCAGCCAAGCTGCCATATGCAAGAAGAAGAATATTGACAAAGTTATACTCATTTCTTAATTGTTTTGAGGTTTTTAGGAAAATTGGTCATAACCATGGAAACAGCCTTAAAAACACTGATAAACCAATATATTTTCAGCCAACAATCAATTTCATAAATGTGAAACCTCGGTGCAAGGACAAAAAAGAAAGAAAAAAAAAGGGGGGGGCTACTGCAATTTTTAGACCCCTTTTGAAGGTCTGACCGCTATACTAATTAGTTCTGTCACTTTCTGTCTAATTGAAAAATCAGCAAACATCACTGCATTATATAAACATGGTGAAATAACAGATACTCTTAACTACAGGCCTGTTAAGTTACTTCCAATTATAAACAAAGTTTTGAAATCCATCATTGCAGTGACATAAAATCCTTCATTTCATCCAATGACCAGATCTTCCATCATCAGTTCAGAATCAGACTGAATCACTCCACCTTGGTCATTCTGTTTCTGCTGTCACAATAATGTATAGAGGCCCTTGATATCAGACTTGAGACCAGGGCTGTCTCTCTGGACATATCTTGAGCATTTGACAGTCTGGCACCGCGTCTTGCTCTCTAAGCTCTGCCGAGAGCACCCAAAGCCACCTCCTCTGAGTTTACCTACTAGTACTCTCAGTCAGTGCATGGCTCTCAGGGGACCTTCTCATATACTCTCCCTGTCGAGGTTGGAATGCCCCAAGGCAGCATCTTGTGCCCAGTCCTGTTCCTCATCCTCATCAATGATCTTTCTGATTCTCTGAAAAATCCTACTTATATTTTTGCTGATTACGTCACACTCTGCTATAGCATCTCTCCTCCTTCTGAAAGGCAGGCAAGCAGCCTCTTCCCTCTCTGCAGACTTTGATACACAGGTAAGCCCCGCTTAATGAAGGTTCGCAAAGCGAAGGTTCACTACAACGAATGATTTCATTTTGGACTATTCATCGCTTAACGGAGGTCTTCCTTCGCTACAACGAAGGAGCTGTCACAGTGTCATAGTGATTGCGCAATGTCACTTCAGTGGCAATATATATGATATGATTTTCTACCGATTAACTTTTCAGTGGCTGGGGGGGGGGGATTAACTTTTCAGAAGGCTTGGGAATAATTACCTTTTCAGAATGAAAGGGTTAAAAATAACCATCTCCTCCACTATCTCCCACCGCCACCTTCTTGTACGGAAACTTGGACTCAAGATTGTTTTGGTAAGTGTTACAACTAAAATAACCTTATTATTGTGTTACTGTCTCTATTATTAGTTAAATAATAATATTATAATGTCACTTGCATCTCAAACCATCGTTATACCAAGCATATGGCTTTGCTTTGAGACCAAAAATTACGGTTAGGAAACAAAGTATAATTTTCCCACAAGAAATAATGGAGAACGAGCTCCCGCATAATGAAGGGGTATAAAGGTACTTAACCCCTCTGTTAAGTGGGGGATACCTATAATCCTAAGTTGGTCAAACACTTGGAATGTTTTTCTACCCTGACAAATCTCACTCTCACACTGTCTCTCCAAATGGACCTTCCAGCAAACTCTCCCATCTTCTTCCTTGAACAAACACCTTGAAGAATTTCAGTTCCTCATCAATTAGGGCCTCACCATGAGCCATGATTTTATTTAAGCAAACCAGATATCCAGATTGGACTCCAAAGCAAGTCCGATTCGGGAGTCAACAGGCTTGCTTTGGAGTCCAACTTGAATATTGCTTTTAATATGTTGCTATTAGGTGTTGCTCAAATACAATACTCGACTCCGTGTCTCTCACCCCCACCCCCCCCCCCATGCCCACTGACACCCACAAAAAAGAAATGTTTTGTAAGTGTTGTATTGGACATCCCCCTAATAGTCACATACTTGTGAAATGTAGGAATGAATGACCACAAAATAATAACTGACCTCTGACCCTGCAGTGTCAGATACAATGAAGAAGGGGGGAAGGCACCACCTTGGTTGTTGTCAAAGAAACAACACAGCTCAGCTCCCGCATTTTTCAGTTCCTCCTTGGACAGGGCCTGCAGCACAAGGGAAAGTTCACAGTTGAAATAATCTTATTCAGCCAAAACTCAAACATTAACACAGCAGCCTGTGAAGTGGCAAACATGCGTATGATCAATAATAATTTTTTTTAAAAACAGGCTTTTTACAGCCATTTTTCCCTGCTGAGTAGCTTTTTGCAGGCTCCATGCAATCATGGTTCCCTTCTTGAGGCAATGTTTTATGGCCGGATGCCCTTCCTGACGCCAACCCTGGTTGCCTCTTACGACACACAGGGATATGGTACACTTATTCTAACCGGGACCAGTACAATGGTACTTAATTCGCCGACCTTGGAAGGATGACAGGCTGAGTCAACCCCCTGGTGTTAATTCAGTGGAAAACGGGGCTCAAACTCAGGACCCTAGGACCCCAATCCAACCACCCTAACCACTATGACTAAGCCAAAACCAGGCTCATGCGTATGATCAATAACATGGCAAAATCAGTTAGTAGCATTGATTTGGAGCAATCATTTCACCATGGGAATACATCAATCGGCAAATCAACGCATTTCCGATAGCAAAGTACATCAGCTAAAGAAGATCCCATGTGATTCAGCATGCAAGGCTCCAATTATGTTACCGAATCAAACTGTATTTGCAACTTAGACAGGGCAGAAAGGTTTGCTTTCATTAAAATTAAATTTAATTTAAAAAACCGATGGACACATTCGGGCGCTTGAGCTCATCTGATCACGATATACACGTCCAGTAAAGGAAACTGTTGGAGCAGAATAACCAACTCGCCATGGTATTTCAATATCAAAACACGAGATACCATGTGTAGATCTCACCTGGGGGTGCAGACACACCAACACCATCATTTGCCCAGTTTTTGTGGTACGCAATGTCACCTGTCTCCAGTAGCCGGAGTAGGTACGGGGGTCATACACAGGTAGACGAGATGACCTTGGGGGAACGGAAAATGAATTCATTCAAATAACTCTTATTTTTTTAACTGATCAAACCTAAAAAGCCAAGAAACACAGCATTACAATTCACAAAATAGTTATTTTAATGCGGTTGGAAAGATCCAGATTCAAAAATGAAGGTAGAACTATCACAGCTGCCCAGCAGGTGAGCTCAAGCATTGACAAGCAATACTCATTGGTACTCCCTTCATTTTTACCCCGTGCGTGTGAAGCTAAAAGCAGAGTTGAGCAATTTTTTCACTTTGTCTGTCTGTCTATTTGTCCGTGTCTGTCTGCATGTCAGTTTATGATGGAGGAACGACTTAATTTAAACTTCAATCTACATTTTGAACACTGCAGAACATGAATCGGAACACTAACCTGCAGTTTAGTAGGAATTTTGCTCTTAATTTGGCATATTGTATGGAATCTCGGCCCGATCGCACACGTGCAGAGAGGAGTGAGGTAATTTGTTTTACTCCGTCTGTCTGTGTGTGTGTCTACAGTCAAACAAAATTGAAAATCATTCCAAGCAGGAAACTAAATGTTGTTAGGGACATCATAAACGACACAAACAATAGGCACCAAGAATGAATGTAATGTGTTAAATAAGGTGCTGTGAATAACGGCGGTAAACTTCTGAATTTTATTTTTCTACAGCCTTTAATACCTATATTTTATTTAAATTGAATTATATACTTTAACACTGGAGAACACAAATGGCGTTTTTCTAGGCACTTTCATTAACTTTCCGTTAAGCAGAAGTTTGAAAAAATATTTATGCTGTCTCATGCCCTGGAGGCAGAATAACTGAGATCCAGCATTCAGTGAAATATGGTGGCACCTAGCACTGTTTGTTTCATGCAAAAGGTAAAGAAACACTTGAAAGGACCCTTTCTATGTCCTTTTCTTCAAGACTGTGGAAGATAAGAAGTTCTATAAATACTTTAGTTGGTCTCTGACTTTCAGACTCAATTGCCCACAAACTGACTGTGAAGATAAAAGACAGTGGTTTCACACGATGGTGTTGCTGGTACCCAGATGGCCTGGGGCACGTTACGTCACTTACCCCATGCTCAGAAGCTGTTTGTCTGAAGTCAAGTCCAGTGTGTTCTAGTTATGTTTTCATGTGCGTGCGTGATTTGTGCGAGAGCTTTTCCCTGGGCCTCAGACCCTATCTAGATGATGTGGACTGGTATCATGCACATAAATGTGTGGCATTTTATGAAATGCGTTAAAATCATAAATTGCTATTAAATATTTCCATGTCCTCGTCTACACCTCGGGTTCAAGTAAACTTAGTCTCATGATGACTCAATATAAAAGCCAATGTTTTACCTGAAGAACTCTTTGAGAACTGCAACAGCTTGCTTCATGACATCTGAGACATGCCGCGAGGAGGCGACAGGGCCTATAGTGCATGAACCATGACGATATGCTCCCAGCCTGAAACCCACCTCCACTTCACCCTTCTCTCCCAAACCGACATTGAACTCGCACTTATTACGATAACCATCCTGGGAAAGAGAAGCATGGCACAGAGAGAATATCAAGTATTAATGTCCATCTGATACTTCAGTAAATATAGAGCTAGGAATAAAATGCATTCAAGTTTTAACTTGTGGATTAGCCCATCATTAACAATATCAAATAACTCAATAAGATATAACACCACCTTCTAACAGTCCACACACCCCTTTATTATGACAGCTTCACATGTAGATGATCCAAATCTCAACTTCAGTTAATCTTCCTCTTCCTCTGGGTTTGAATGGCATTTGCAGAGTTGCAAAGCTCTTTGTGCACCCCATGCCTGAGAACCTGACCTCCCATCTCCATCATTGACATAGACACTGGCACTGCAATATAACCTCCCCACAACTCTAACGATCATACCAAACGATCGTTGCTTCGCTGCCAGGGTTATTAAGGGGGGGAGGAATGGGGGAGAGAGAGAGAGAGAGAGAGAGAGAGAGAGAGAGAGAGAGAGAGAGAGAGAGAGAGAGAGAGAGAGGGCAGAGAGAGAGAGAGAGAGAGAGAGAGAGAGAGAGAGAGAGAGAGAGAGAGAGAGAGAGAGAGAGAGAGAGAGAGAGAGAGAGAGAGAGAGAGAGAGAGAGAGAGAGAGAGAGAGAGAGAGAGAGAGAGAGAGAGAGAGAGAGAGAGAGAGAGAGAGAGAGAGAGAGAGAGAGAGAGAGAGAGAGAGAGAGAGAGAGAGAGAGAGAGAGAGAGAGAGAGAGAGAGAGAGAGAGAGAGAGAGAGAGAGAGAGAGAGAGAGAGAGAGAGAGAGAGAGAGAGAGAGAGAGAGAGCGGAGGGAGGGCAGAGAGAGAGCGGAGGGAGGGCAGAGAGAGAGCGGAGGGAGGGCAGAGAGAGAGCGGAGGGAGGGCAGAGAGAGAGCGGAGGGAGGGCAGAGAGAGAGCGGAGGGAGGGCAGAGAGAGAGCGGAGGGAGGGCAGAGAGAGAGCGGAGGGAGGGCAGAGAGAGAGCGGAGGGAGGGCAGAGAGAGAGCGGAGGGAGGGCAGAGAGAGAGCGGAGGGAGGGCAGAGAGAGCGGAGGGAGGGCAGAGAGAGCGGAGGGAGGGCAGAGAGAGCGGAGGGAGGGCAGAGAGAGCGGAGGGAGGGCAGAGAGAGCGGAGGGAGGGCAGAGAGAGAGCGGAGGGAGGGCAGAGAGAGAGCGGAGGGAGGGCAGAGAGAGAGCGGAGGGAGGGCAGAGAGAGCGGAGGGAGGGCAGAGAGAGGAGGGAGGGCAGAGAGAGCTGAGGGAGGGCAGAGAGAGGGGAGGGAGGGCAGAGAGAGAGCGGAGGGAGGGCAGAGGGAGGGGAGGGAGGGCAGAGAGAGCGGAGGGAGGGCAGAGAGAGCGGAGGGAGGGCAGAGAGAGCGGAGGGAGGGCAGAGAGAGCGGAGGGAGGGCAGAGAGAGCGGAGGGAGGGCAGAGAGCGAGGACGGAGGGAAGGGAGGGGTGAGGACGGAGGGAAGGGAGGGGAGAGGACGGAGGGAAGGGAGGGGAGAGGACGGAGGGAAGGGAGGGGAGAGGACGGAGGGAAGGGGACGGAGGGAAGGGAGGGGAGCGGACGGAGGGAAGGGAGGGGAGCGGACGGAGGGAAGGGAGGGGAGCGGACAGAGGGAAGGGAGGGGAGCGGACAGAGGGAAGGGAGGGGAGCGGACGGAGGGGAGCGGACGAAGGGAGGGGAGCGGACGGAGGGAAGGGAGGGGAGAGGAGAGGACGGAGGGAAGGGAGGGAGCGGACGGAGGGAAGGGAGGGGAGCGGACGGAGGGAAGGGAGGGGAGCGGACGGAGGGAAGGGAGGGGAGCGGAGGGAGGGAAGGGATGGGAGCGGACGGAGGGAAGGGAGGGGAGCGGACGGAGGGAAGGGAGGGGAGCGGACGGAGGGAAGGGAGGGGAGCGGACGGAGGGAAGGGAGGGGAGCGGACGGAGGGAAGGGAGGGGAGCGGACGGAGGGGAGGGAGGGGAGGGGACGGGGGGAAGGGAGGGGAGGGGACGGGGGGAAGGGGGGGGAGCGGACGGAGGGAAGGGAGGGGAGCGGACGGAGGGAAGGGAGGGGAGAGGAGAGGACAGAGGGAAGGGAGGGAGAGGAGCGGACGGAGGGAAGGGAGGGAGCGGACGGAGGGAAGGGAGGGGAGCGGAGGGAGGGAAGGGAGGGGAGCGGACGGAGGGAAGGGAGGGGAGCGGACGGAGGGAAGGGAGGGGAGCGGACGGAGGGAAGGGAGGGGAGCGGACGGAGGGAAGGGAGGGGAGCGGACGGAGGGAAGGGAGGGGAGCGGACGGAGGGAAGGGAGGGGAGCGGACGGAGGGAAGGGAGGGGAGCGGACGAAGGGAAGGGAGGGGAGCGGACGGAGGGAAGGGAGGGGAGAGGAGCGGACGGAGGGAAGGGAGGGGAGAGAAGGGAGGGGAGAGGACGGAGGGAAGGGAGGGGAGAGAAGGGAGGTGAGGGAAGGGAGGGGAGAGGACGGAAGGGAGGGGAGAGGAGAGGACGGAGGGAAGGGAGGGGAAAGGACGGAGGGAAGGGAGGGGAGAGGACGGAGGGAAGGGAGGGGAGAGGACGGAGGGAAGGGAGGGGAGAGGACGGAGGGAAGGGAGAGAGAGGACGGAGGGAAGGGAGGGAGAGGACGGAGGGAAGGGAGGGAGAGGACGGAGGGAAGGGAGGGGAGAGGACGGAGCGAAGGGAGGGAGAGGAGCAACGCCTCACCAAATGTTGCTTTACACTGTGGGAGGGAGGGTTGCGAGGAGGGGGTGAGAGAGAGAAAAAGAGAGGGAGAGCGTCACACAGAGACAGACACAAAGAGAGAGAAAGTGAGGGGAGAGGAGGAAAAAATTAAAAAAAGAGAAAGGTGAGGGGTGGAGGTGGCGTCAAAGAGAGTGATATGTTAGGCTTATGACCAAACACAAACACGAACACGCGCACGCACACACCTCGGGCGGGAGCATTTAAAATCCATGCTATCTTCCTGGCAAAGGTCCGCTTGCATGCGTGCATGCATGCTCGTACATCCTTTGCATCCAACCAGTCGGCTCACTCCGAATCTGATTCGTACATACGACTGTCCCCTTAACAGAGGGGACAGTAGTTTGTGTGAGTAGTATGTGTATGGTTAAGTGAGTGGGTGTACGTGTGAATATTTGACGAGGGTTTCCTGAGAATAATAAGGTAAGTGGTGCGTTTGTGGGGTCTCAGGTTTTAAATTTATCAATGTTTAAAAATTTTGCATGGTTTGAGCATCAAGGCCACAAAGGCTGTGATGGATTTTCACAAATAAAAGGGGTCTAAATTTTTTCAAGGAAATGATGCATTTCATTTCCTGCTTGACATTAAAAGATCATCGAGACTGGAAACTGAAGTTATGGATCAAACTGTAGTCCAATTATATATTTTTCATATTCCCTGTGTATATAGTTCGAGTTTATTTAAGGCATGTTAACTCTTTCACAACTATATATGTAAACAATACTTTGAAAAACTTTGTACGTAATAAACTGAATATGTGGACTAACTTTGGAATTCAATATTTATTAATAACGTTTGGCTTTAAAGGTCCCCTGACATGCAAAAGTACATACATTTCATTTATATATGTCCTATAGGAGTTTTTCATCGTGATTTCAGATCTGACAATGTTTTTTCACAATACTCATTCTGTAAAATGTAAAATTTAAAAAACAAACGTCTTCGGGAACGCCCCTTAAAATTCTCCTGAAAGGGGCGTAACCCACATGACGTCAACTACAGGATGACAAAAGCTGCACGTTAATTACTCGGGTTGGTGGTCTACGTGATTCTATAGACTTTCTGTGTGTTTCCACATTTGATTGGTTGACTCAATCACTTCGTTCATTTCTGCTTTAAAAAAAAAAATCGAACATTTGGTTTTGAATAATGGATGACATGGACTTTGATTTGTCTGAGCCAGTGTTGGCGCAGTGGTTAGGGCAGCGGCTTGGGATCCAAAAGGTCCTGAGTTCAAGACCCGTTGGGCCACTGAATTAATACACCAGGGGGTCGACTCAGCCTGTCATCCTTCCGAGGTCGGCGAAATGAGTACCAATGTACTGGGCTGGTGTATACCCCGGTTAAAATAGGTGTACCATATCCCTGTGTCGTGAGAGGCGACCAGGGTTGCGTCAGGAAGGGCATCCGGCGTAAAACATGTGCCAAATCACTATGCAGATCATACGGATGATCCGCTGTGGCGACCCCTAAGGGAGCAGCCGAAAGAAGAAGATGGACTTTGATTTGTCTGGTAACGACAGTGAGTGTGAGAGAAATGAAGGATTTTGGTCTGAATCACATGGAGAATTATGGGATAAGATAGTCGCAGGAGGTGAAGTTCAGGCAGCTGGAAATGAAATATGGCCTTACCAGTTCGAGCCCGAAGCAGGACAAGCAGAGAAAAATGGCGATGAAATTCCCGGAGTTCATGATGATCGGGAGGACATCGAAGGAAGACTCGGAAATAACAACTGGTTAGACTAAATCCTATTCGTAATTCAATAATGTAAATTCGACTTGCATACTGCTCGATATCAGAAATATTTTAGTGAGGTGACGTGAACAGCACAGCGCAGCGGACATGTTGCTCCACGGCGAATTAATTACAAACAAGGCCGGCGCACGTCATCGGCCGTATCTCTCCGCGCATAAAACGAAGCAATCTCGCTGTTCGGATACGATGAAAACTTGTGTGCAGAACACACCTTGTTCATATGTGTTTAGTGAGGGAGGTGAGTCCGATAAATCTGACATTCTGTTGCATTTTTATTTATTTTATTCCTACTGTTGTCATGTAGCACCAGTAGAAAACAATGGAAAAAATTACCCCCGTGTGGGGGTGACGGTCATCTCTATAATGTTTTTTACTGTCATAATCGATGAACAGTTGCCAGATATCTCCTAAAATGACAGACTAGATAGGTTTTGAAAATGGCGACTTTCACAACTTTCGTGACCTCGTGAGCTTGACCCTGACCTCGAATCCGGAAAAAAAAAATATGTCGTTGGGTATCACTCATCGACCTCTACCCACATACCAAATTTCATCAAGATCGGAAGTAAAATGTTTTCTTTGTACCGGGAGGTGTTTTTGACCATCTTCCAGGTTACGTGGCGGCCAAACGGGACGGAAATTCAAAAATCTGTCCGGTTAGATACAAGATAATATTTTTTACTATCATAATTAATAAACAGTTGCCGAATATCTTGTAGAATGGCAGACTACATAGGATTTGAAAATGGCGACTTTTATAACTTACGTGACCTCGTGACCTTGAACCCGGCCAAAAGTTATATCGTTGTGCAACACTCATTGACCTCGACCCACATACTAAGTTTCATCAAGATTGGAAAGAAAAATTGTTGACGGACGGACATTTGGTCTGGCTTTATTAGGTCATCTCGTTAGAGATGGCCTAAAAAGAGAATAATAAATAAAAGCTACAGCACGTCAGATTTATCGGCCTAGTCGGACGGACGACGGATTTATCGGACTAGTCTAGACCAGTGTTTCTCAACCGGGGTTCCCCGGAACCCTAGGGTTCCGCAAGAGGTCGCTAGGGGTTCCGCGAGAAACAGTAATAAATAGGCTAATGTATTTTTGAGTAGTTTTTGTTTGATTTAATATTCGTAATACTATACACGTACGGCATATTGTTGGAAACTCCTTGGTTATTATAATGGAGGCTTCAACCTCTTATATTATTTACAATGATAACAACCATAGGGAATGTATTTAACGATGTCTATGTGGCGCCAGCGTGAAACCGCCCGCACTGGTTAGTGGACGTCCCGTACGCGGCGGATTCGTGCATCATCGAGTGACTGACTCAAGTATGGGACGCATGCACGGTGTCCATTTATCTTCTCTGTGCTTCCAAGCATGAAGTCTCTCTCTCAAGGTTAGTTCTTGTGTTTACCTTTATTGCTTGAGCTTTACTTGTTTAAGTTTTGTTTATCAAGTTGCATGAGGTGTGTTTTTTTTTATTATTATTTTTTTTTTTGTGAATCAAAACCTCGGTGTGAGGTCTCATAAACGAGCAGAATTTTTTTTTTCATTGCCAATAAATTTGACAAAAAGGGGGTCATTTTTTCCTTAAACCAGGTATCCGAAAAAAAAAATATTACCACGTGAACTACGATAAAAATATAAAAGAGCTAGATATTAATAATGGTATATAATAATTTTTATGCAGGGGTTCCCTGAGACATGAAAACGATTTCAAGGGTTCCACAAGGGTAGAAAGGTTGAGAAACGCTGGTTTAGACTCTAGAGATCTCGAGTCAATCCACTCTGTGCGAGTTACTGTATATGACGTCACGCTGTGATTCGCTGAAGTCCATTTTTTTAGGGGCGGGGCATAGCAAGTTGTGAATAGCTCAAGAAATGATCGAAATATTGCTCTAATTATCCCATTTTTGATAAAAAAAAAAAAACATGGGTGATTTCTTCACTAGGAAGGTCAAGTTAATATATTGATAACAAGTTTATTTTGCATGTCAGCGGACCTTGAAGCAATTTTTAATTAGTGAAGCGAAACCTATTTGATGCTTTTAAATTAAAAAAAAACATCAACGACAGAAGCAAGACAGTCAAGACAGGTGCAGTATTCTGCACTGTATTGTTCTTCAGTTCTGTATTGTGTATTTAAACCAAACTAGCAGGTACTAATATCTCTTTAAATCGAAAAATTGCCTGATTTTGTAACCTATGTAAAGGTTGGTTGCTTTCATGAAATGGTATGAGTACTGTAATACTGTGCTGTAATATAATCATATGTGTTTAGTGAGGGAGGTGAGAACTTTTGAGAAGTTGGGTTTGACTGGGGAGATAGATATGGACCCAGATGCAGTCAGATACGTAACATGGTTTATTTGAGTTAACATAGACTCCATGTCCTTTGATATCAGTGTGTGAAACACATCCAGCCGTCACTCTGCACCACACCGACCGAACCAGTCAGAGATGGCCCATGGGATGCTGGGCAGTGTGTGGGAGCATTGAAAGTCAAAATCTCTGCTAAATAAACTTTGCACGTAATATCTTGTGCACCCTTCAATGCCATGACTGCTAAGGGACCAACGAGTGATACGAGTGCCTCTGTACCTAAGAAACAAAGGAAAGCTATTTAAATGAAGGTGAAATTGGAAATGATCGAGCGATAGGAGCAGTGAACATATGAAAAGCGGTGTGTGCGCAGTGCCAGCCCTGATCTGTGCCAGGAATTGAGGGAAAAGATTGGATATAATTATTAGATGTAGGTTTTGGTTGAAGAAGATATAATTATTAGACTCAGAAATGGGTTTAAAAGATTGCACAACGTGCGTACTGTAAGTTGTTAGCATTTGGTGTGTTGTTCCTTCTATTTCCTCGGCACAGCATTCCTGCAGCGCGCCGTCGTGTTGGCTATCCTTCCTATCTCTTCTGCCCAATGGGTAGAAATTACCGCTGTGCTGCACGTTCCATGCGTGGGCGCTTGGTGTTTTGTTCCTTTTGGTCTTCTGTGAGGATGCATTCTCACAGCGAAGGGCGCGGCCATGGTTTTCTACAGGTGGGTGTCCAAGCGTAGTGCCTGCCGGCCTTCGCAAGGACCCCTTCTCACAGCGAAAGGCGCGGCCGTGGTTTTTACAGATGGGTGTCCGAGCGAGCACCCGCTGGCCCTCGCGAGGACCCATTGCTTGGATTTACCTCAGGAATAGAGAAAAAAAAAAAAGAATAGGAATGAGTTCAGAGATATAATCAGACCTAACTATGAGATTCAAACAACGCACTTGTCCCGTTTGTCCCATTAGACAAGAAGAAAGAGACTATCTGAACGTATATTAATGATATAACTGTCTGGGGACCACTGTATGTTGGATGCCATTGGTGTTGGAGGGATGTGGTTTCCATAACTGCAACATTATGTTATATCTGGCCATTTTTGCAATTACCGATCATACATCAGACAAGGGCTGAAATAATCGTGAAAAATATGATAATTACCATACGTCTGGCAACACTGCGAGAAACACTTGCTCCCCGCGGGAGCGTAATACTTCTCCCTTTGGCAAGGGTCAGTAAATCACTTGCACAATGCCACATAAACAGTGCAAAATTGCAAGTCATCTCCACAGCTGACTCGTAATACCCTCTTCCACCACCACCGAATGGTGTTATACCTACCGTACACTTTGCGCCATCACCTTCAGAACCCCTGCTACTACTTCTTTTCTTTTTGTAAAAAGCCTTACATCTTCCTGGGCACACTCAAAATATAACCACCAAATTTTAACTCATTCCGTCTAGCAGTTTAGGAATGCATACAAGACAAAACAAGCAAATGTACAAGCCAAAGAGAGTGTGTGTGTGTGTGAGTGAGTGAGTGAGTGAGTGAGTGAGTGAGTGAGTGAGTGAGTGAGTGAGTGAGTGAGTGAGTGAGTGAGTGAGTGAGTGAGTGAGTGAGTGTGTGTGTGTGTGCGTGTGTGCATGTGTGTGTGTGTCATGGCGCCTGTCATCGTTTAAGTTAAGAGTGTAGAAGAATTATATCGGGATAACTGTGCTGTGTCTGCTTTTTTAGGTTGCTTGTATGATTGTCACACCACACTTTTATTCCTATCCCTGCTTACATCCAACAAACTCTATTAATTGTACCACATACCTTTCCTCGCCTGACTGTTAATAAATTATTTGTAGAAATGTTCCCAGCTCGTTTTTGTCTTTTCTTTCATTGATTCAGCATGGTCCATATCCTAACCGAGCCGGGACTTTATTCCCAATGATCCATTCTTTTCAGCCGGTACGTTCTTGGCAGTGACACTCGGCTGATCCGGTAAGGTGACCCAGTTCGGACAAGAAGTACTGAGGGCATGACCCCCAGTAATTAGGTCACGTGATTAATTAGGTAACCCAGTTAACCCATAGACGGAGGACCCGAGATCACGTGGTTGAGTTATTGGCATTCACGGTCGGTTAGCGACCTGCCGTGTCACGGAATTATCCGTGTGCGACGGCCTGCAATTCCGGTGAGTCTGGGGGGAACTCGAGATGGCTCCCCCCCCCCCAATGGTCTTCTCACCTGACCCCCAGCCTGTAACAATAATCCTGGCAAGTCCAAAAACTACTCGACCTTCAATTCTCAGTTTAAATTTCCGAAGATTTTTCTCAGTTAAACTTACAAACTTCTCGAACTATGAGAGCGAGGTGGATCCCCCTCAGAGATTTGACAGATATTAAAGTTGGTGAGTAAAATTAAATTATCATTATGCTTTAGATGTGATAATGTACGATCATTTTTATGATGAAAGGTGCGATGAAGGTATGACAATTTTGAGGTTCCAATTTGACATTTCCACTTTTCAGATCTGGCAATGCTGGTTTATATAGTCACCTAAAATGATTTCAACTCCCATTCAAACAGCCAGCAAAGAGCCAACCTCATGATGTATTGAAGCTATGGAGACTTCAGTATCTGCAACAATGTCCTCCTCATGAATGAATACTGCACAAGTCAATGCCCACTAATTCACAACAATGCCCCTCCCCCCAAAAAAATATTTCAAGGATGCAAATCAGAGGTTATGCAAACCGTGGAGTTGATCAGTTCCAACTCAGATGTTGTTTTGTACTACTAAAACAACAATGTCACTATGGAGTATTTTTCCCTGAAAATTTTGTCAATTGCCTTGCTTGGGATTTACAGCCACATCTGTCGACTCGAGAGCAACATCATGTGAAGATCATCTTCGGCCTTGGATGGACCAACCTTCAAAAGTGCATCTTCCTTCATCAGCATTATGAAACGTTTTAAGGAGCTATCAAGGCTCCTGCAGCTCACCAGCTCTGGAGAGGGCTTTACTCCCAGGAAGGGGCAAGGCAGGCCACCATGCTGACGTTTCTGCGTAGCCAACCAGTGACAGAGATTTGAATTCTGTGCCCACATATCCCTGGGGATTCACATGACAACCACAAGTTGGCTAGCTGGAAAAGAATTGCACACAATGTGATAATATATAAATTGACATAACAAAGAAGGAGTATAACGATGAGCGAATAACTATCCTTACCTGCCCAGTCGTCGCAAAACTTGGCAGATCTCCATTCCTTTCCTCTCCAGCTGCACTGCATAAGAATCACGCCAGAAAGGGGTAACAGCATCCATAACCCTCTCCTCTATGCAAACATCACCACCTCTAAGTAGTTCTTCACTCCCAGCTCGATTTTCCTGAGCATCATTTTTTTCTGCCTCATCAAGTCTCTGCTTCTTTTTCTTAGTTCCAAACTGCTCCACTTGATCAGCTTCTGTTTCAGCTTTTCGCTTCAGGTGGGTCTCTCCCAGCCGACATTCTTGTGATTGGCTCTTAACCAAAGGATCAATCCTGGGTTTTGCTACCTGGGGGTGTATGTACAGGAGTGAAAGAACACAGGTGGTTCATGTCGGTTGATATTGGTAATAATTTATGGTTGAATGACATAAAGGAAAAAGCAATAGAAAGATGACCTTGACCCTCAGAACGCATCCCTTCCAGGTGAGTTCTTTCAAGGCTTTCAGAGCCTGTCCTCGTTCTGCTTCACTGGGAAAAGTCACAAAGGCATAGGACTGATGGGAAAACAGTTTCACCTTCCGAGGATGTAGTTGCAGCCGTCCAAGTAATCTCTTGGGAAGGCACAGGTAGGTCGAAAGATTTTCAGTGAAGGAGCAAGGGGAGCGATGTGGAGGGGGTGGGGGATTTGAAACAAGTAGGGTGGAGATAGTGTAGGTATTGAGAAGCATGGAGAGGGCAGGGTTGGAGGGATGCGGGGGGGGCAGGCGGGACGACGGCGTCGGGAGGGGCGGCAGGCGGGACGACGGCGTCGGGAGGGGCGGCAGGCGGGACGACGGCGTCGGGAGGGGCGGCAGGCGGGACGACGGCGTCGGGAGGGGCGGCAGGCGGGACGACGGCGTCGGGAGGGGCGGCAGGCGGGACGACGGCGTCGGGAGGGGCGGCAGGCGGGACGACGGCGTCGGGAGGGGCGGCAGGCGGGACGACGGCGTCGGGAGGGGCGGCAGGCGGGACGACGGCGACGGGAGGGGCGGCAGGCGGGACGACGGCGGCCGGGAGGGGCGGCAGGCGGGACGACGGCGGCCGGGAGGGGCGGCAGGCGGGACGACGGCGGCCGGGAGGGGCGGCAGGCGGGACGACGGCGGCCGGGAGGGGCGGCAGGCGGGACGACGGCGGCCGGGAGGGGCGGCAGGCGGGACGACGGCGGCCGGGAGGGGCGGCAGGCGGGACGACGGCGGCCGGGAGGGGCGGCAGGCGGGACGACGGCGGCCGGGAGGGGCGGCAGGCGGGACGACGGCGGCCGGGAGGGGCGGCAGGCGGGACGACGGCGGCCGGGAGGGGCGGCAGGCGGGACGACGGCGGCCGGGAGGGGCGGCAGGCGGGACGACGGCGGCCGGGAGGGGCGGCAGGCGGGACGACGGCGGCCGGGAGGGGCGGCAGGCGGGACGACGGCGGCCGGGAGGGGCGGCAGGCGGGACGACGGCGGCCGGGAGGGGCGGCAGGCGGGACGACGGCGTCGGGAGGGGCGGCAGGCGGGACGACGGCGGCCGGGAGGGGCGGCAGGCGGGACGACGGCGGCCGGGAGGGGCGGCAGGCGGGACGACGGCGGCCGGGAGGGGCGGCAGGCGGGACGACGGCGTCAGGGGGGCGGCAGGCGGGACGACGGCGGCCAGGAGGGGCGGCAGGCGGGACGACGGCGTCAGGGGGGCGGCAGGCGGGACGACGGCGTCAGGGGGCGGCAGGCGGGACGACGGCGGCCGGGAGGGGCGGCAGGCGGGACGACGGCGGCCAGGGGGGCGGCAGGCGGGACGACGGCGTCAGGGGGCGGCAGGCGGGACGACGGCGTCAGGGGGCGGCAGGCGGGACGACGGCGGCCGGGAGGGGCGGCAGGCGGGACGACGGCGTCAGGGGGGTGCAGGCGGGACGACGGCGGCCGGGAGGGGCGGCAGGCGGGACGACGGCGTCAGGGGTGCAGGCGGGACGACGGCGGCCAGGGGGTGCAGGCGGGACGACGGCGTCAGGGGGGGTGCAGGCGGGACGACGGCGTCAGGGGGTGCAGGCGGGACGACGGCGTCGGGAGGGGGTGCAGGCGGGACGACGGCGTCAGGGGGGTGCAGGCGGGACGACGGCGTCAGGGGGGTGCAGGCGGGACGACGGCGTCAGGGAGGGGGGTGCAGGCGGGACGACGGCGGCCAGGGGGGGCGGCAGGCGGGACGACGGCGTCAGGGGGGGGCGGCAGGCGGGACGACGGCGTCAGGGGGGTGCAGGCGGGACGACGGCGTCAGGGGGGGTGCAGGCGGGACGACGGCGTCAGGGGGTGCAGGCGGGACGACGGCGTCAGGGGGGTGCAGGCGGGACGACGGCGGTCAGGGGGTGCAGGCGGGACGACGGCGTCAGGGGGTGCAGGCGGGACGACGGCGTCAGGGGGGTGCAGGCGGGACGACGGCGTCAGGGGGTGCAGGCGGGACGACGGCGTCAGGGGGTGCAGGCGGGACGACGGCGGTCAGGGGGGTGCAGGCGGGACGACGGCGTCAGGGGGTGCAGGCGGGACGACGGCGGCGTCAGGGGGTGCAGGCGGGACGACGGCGTCAGGGGGGTGCAGGCGGGACGACGGCGTCAGGGGGTGCAGGCGGGACGACGGCGTCAGGGGTGCAGGCGGGACGACGGCGGCCAGGGGGTGCAGGCGGGACGACGGCGTCAGGGGGGTGCAGGCGGGACGACGGCGTCAGGGGGTGCAGGCGGGACGACGGCGTCAGGGGGTGCAGGCGGGACGACGGCGTCAGGGGGGTGCAGGCGGGACGACGGCGTCAGGGGGTGCAGGCGGGACGACGGCGTCAGGGGGTGCAGGCGGGACGACGGCGGTCAGGGGGGTGCAGGCGGGACGACGGCGGTCAGGGGGTGCAGGCGGGACGACGGCGTCAGGGGGTGCAGGCGGGACGACGGCGTCAGGGGGGTGCAGGCGGGACGACGGCGTCAGGGGGTGCAGGCGGGACGACGGCGTCAGGGGGGGTGCAGGCGGGACGACGGCGTCAGGGGGGGTGCAGGCGGGACGACGGCGTCGGGGGGGGGAGGCAGGATGGGGTTGGGGGGAGGAAAGAAACATGTAAATGGAGAAGCTGAAGCAGAGTTACAGTTGAACATCATTCTCTCTCTTTCACTCCATCCAATAACAAATTGCACGTGAACATCGCAGCTCGTTGCATGTTGGCACACCAGCTCATTGTATATTACCACACTGGCTGACTGGGCATTTGACAGTAACACCAGATAATTGTGCATAACTGAACATCAACACCACACTTCATTGTATATTAACACACATCAACTCCACACTTCATTGTATATTAAAACACAACACCACACCTCATTGTACATGAACACACATCAACACCACACCTCATTGTACATTAACACACATCAACACCACACCTCATTGTACATTAACGCACATCAACACCACACCTCATAGTACATTAACACACATCAACACCACACCTCATTGTACATTAACACACATCAACACCACACCTCATTGTATATTAACACACATGAACACCACACCTCATTGTGTCTAAACAAACATTAACACCACACCTCATTGTACATTAACACCACACCTCATTGTACATGAACACACATCAACACCGCACCTCATTGTACATTAACACACATTAACACCACACCTCATTGTACATCAACACACATTACCACACCTCATTGTGTACAAACAGACATTAACACCACACCCCGTTGTACATTAACACACATTAACTCCACATCTCATTGTACATTAACACCACATCTCATTGTACATGAACACACATTAACTCCACATCTCATTGTACATTAACACACATTAACTCCACACCTCATTGTACATTAACACACATTAACTCCACACCTCATTGTACATTAACACACATTAACTCCACACCTCATTGTACATTAACACACATTAACTCCACACCTCATTGTACATTAACTCCACACCTAATTGTACATAAACACACATTAACACCACACCTCATTGTACATAAACACACATTAACACCACACCTCATTGTACATGAACACACATTAACACCACACCTCATTGTACATGAACACACATCAGCACCACAACTCATTGTACATTTACACACATTAACACCACACTTCATTGTACATTTACACACATTAACACCACACTTCATTGTACATTTACACACATTAACACCACACTTCATTGTACATTTACACACATTAACACCACACTTCATTGTACATTAACTCCACACCTCATTGTACATTAACACACACATCAACACCACACCTCATTGTACATTAACACCCATTAACACCACACATTGCACATAAACACACATTCACACCACACCTCATTGTACATTTACACACATTAACACCACACCTCATTGTACATTAACACCACACTTCATTGTACATTAACACACATTAACACCACACTTCATTGTACATTAACACACATTAACACCGCACCTCATTGTAAATTAACACACATTAACACCACACTTCATTGTACATTTACACACATTAACACCACACTTCATTGTACATTTACACACATTAACACCACACTTCATTGTACATTAACACACATTAACTCCACACCTCATTGTACATTAACACACATCAACACCACACCTCATTGTACATAAACACACATCAACACCACACCTCATTGTACATAAACACACATCAACACCGCACCTCATTGTACATAAACACACAATACCACACTTCATTGTACATTAACACACATTAACACCACACTTCATTGTACATTAACACACATTAACTCCACACTTCATTGTACATAAACACACATTAAATCCACACATCATTTTACATTTACACACATTCACACCACACCTCATTCTACATTAACACACAACACCACACTTCATTGTACATTAACACACATTAACACCACACTTCATTGTACATTAACACCACACTTCATTGTACATTAACACACATTAACACCACACTTCATTGTACATTAACACACATTAACACCACACTTCATTGTACATTAACACACATTAACACCACACTTCATTGTACATTAACACACATTAACACCACACCTCATTGTACATTAACACACATTAACACCACACTTTATTGTACATTAACACCACACTTCATTGTACATTAACACACATTAACACCACACTTCATTGTACATTAACACACATTAACTCCACACTTCATTGTACATTAACACACATTAAATCCACACATCATTTTACATTTACACACATTCACACCACACCTCATTCTACATTAACACACAACACCACACTTCATTGTACATTAACACCACACTTCATTGTACATTAACACACATTAACACCACACCTCATTGTACATTAACACACATTAACACCACACTTCATTGTACATTAACACACATTAACACCACACTTCATTGTACATTAACACACATTAACACCACACTTCATTGTACATTAACACACATTAACACCACACTTCATTGTACATTAACACACATTAACACCACACTTCATTGTACATTAACACACATTAACACCACACTTCATTGTACATTAACACACATTAACACCACACTTCATTGTACATTAACACACATTAACACCACACCTCATTGTACATTAACACACATTAACACCACACTTTATTGTACATTAACACACATTAACACCACACTACATTAACACCACACTTCATTGTACATTAACACACATTAACACCACACTTCATTGTACATTAACACACATTAACACCGCACCTCATTGTACATTTACACACATTAACACCACACTTCATTGTACATTTGCACACATTAACACCACACTTCATTGTACATTAACACCACACCTCATTGTACATTAACACACATTAACACCACACCTCATTGTACATTAACACACATTAACACCACACCTCATTGTACATAAACACACATTAACACACATTAACACCACACCTCATTGTACATTAACACACATTAACACCACACCTCATTGTACATAAACACACATTAACACACATTAACACCACACCTCATTGTACATTAACACACATTAACACCACACCTCATTGTACATAAACACACATTAACACACATTAACACCACACCTCATTGTACATTAACACACATTAACACCACACCTCATTGTACATAAACACACATTAACACCACACCTCATTGTACATTAACACACATTAACACCACACCTCATTGTGCATTAACACACATTAACACCACACCTCATTGTACATAAACACACATTAACACACATTAACACCACACCTCATTGTACATTAACACACGACGTCATTGTGCAGGTGTCTCACCTTGAGCTCAGTGAAGCTGCACCGCCTGGGTAAACCACAAATCTCTATTTTATAAATTTCAGACGTGAAGGGACAATCGTTTACGTACTCGTACAATTCCTTCGAACTATTTTTCCCCTTATCCCGTAGTCCGACCATTCCCTCGTCCTCTCTCACGTTCATCTGCTGCATTTCTCTCGGCGAATCCGACATTGGCGCACATTTGTGTACTTCTACATTTTCCTCTTTGCCATCAAGCTCAGTCCCCATCAACGCACTCTCCATCCTTACGATAATATAATGAATGTCTCCTCGGTTCGGGTTCACTCTGTACTCACGTCCTCATCAAGAATGCCTCAAAACAACATAACGCAACAAGTCACGCCGACCGAAAAATCGAAGTAACGTGGTCGAGCGTTTGATTTCCGGCGGAACACGGAAGATAGGGGGAGGTAAGAGTTCTTACATCGTCGATTAAATTTGTTCGTAAAAGACCAATTATTTGTGCATATCATGAAATATACTCGGAACATCGGATCAGACTGCAAACGGATTCGCAAATAAGAAATCGTTTTTTTTTTTTTTTTAGGGTTTAGTCAATACACCGCCCTAATTGTTTATCTCCAATAAAATTGATTCGGTTGTAGGAAATGTCATTTTATTCCATTTCCAATAAAGTGCAAACATAACGGAAAAAAAAATGCAGAATCTCAAATAAAACTATCAAATAAATTTGATGATTTGCACATTGGTTTGAAGTTAACCTGCAGATCCAACTTGAAGTAAAAGATTACGGTTTCGTAACATTTCACTTGTTGGAAAATTAAATTAACACGCGTTAAAAAGTGAAAGGAAAACAAGCGAGGACAATGGCCTTTGATAATACATCGCCTAATGTGATACAGGATAATTACCTGATCTTTCTTCACTATTTGGCGCATTCTAAAAGAGAAAACAAGAAGACAAAATAAAACAGGGAACGCATAAATAATGTGAGGGACGCAGACGTCCTCTTTGCTGAAGGCGCTGTCACACCTTGACGATTTAGCCAGCGTATGCCGACCTATGAAAAATTTGCCGAACCAAGCTGGCACACGTCGAATACGTTATGGGTAAGTTGTGTATACGTTAAGAGCACGCTGAAAAACGATGAAGTACGCTGTCATATTTCGTGGTACGTCGTGAAATTTCAAGCATGCTGAAAATTTTACGACGTACTCGCCGTATAGCTCACACGTTCCGCTACGTTGGGAATAAGTTGTGGGCACGTTATGAGATCGTTGACACACGTCGACACAAGTTCCTTGTAAGTTAGTCATAAGTCCAAACACGTCGAGGTAATGTTTAGCATACCCGAAACTTATTTTCTCCGTCAAGGCACATTTTTTTTCTCCTTGGCTCCGTGAAGGCACGTAACGAAATATCTGAAGTTGTTGTTGTTGTTGTTGTTTTTTATTATTATTTTTTTTAGTCTATCACGAATTTTAAAATATATTCGGACATTTGCTTTTAAGTTTCGACGTCGACGTGACAATATCCTCAAACAGAAAATATTCACAGAGGAGGAACTAAGAATAAGACATGGGCAAACTGAAGAGGCAATCGGACGTGACGTAACGGCACGTGACGAAATATCGGAAGTTATTGTTGTTTTTTAAACGCTGCCAATACGCCATTATACGGTAGCTGTAAATTAGAAACACGTTCAGTAAGTTCTGTGGCCGTCTGGAAGACGTCAATCAAATACGTCTACATACGTCAATATGCGTTGGAGGTACGTTACACATTGGTTCAAAGCACGTTACTCATAGGTTAGAAATAAGTTTTGGGTACGCTAAGCATTACCTCGACGTGTTTCGACTAATGAGTAACTTACACGTAACGTGCCTCGACGTGTGTCAACAATCGCATAACGTGCCTCGACGTGTGTCAACGATCGTGTAACGTGCCTACAACACGTTACTCATCGGTTATAAATAAGTTTCGGGTACGCTAATCATTACCTCGACGTGTTTCGACTTATGAGTAACTTACAAGTAATGTGTGTCGACGTGTGTCAACGATCGCATAACGTGCCTGCAACTTTTGGCCAGCGTAGCGGAACGTGTGAGTCATACGCCTGCATACGTTGTAAAATTTCAAGCATGCTAAAATTTGAGGACAACCGCAAAGTACAACGATGAAAGCCAGCGTACTACGACGTATGGCAGTGTTTTTCAGCGTGCTCTTAACGTATACACAACTTACCCATAACATATTCGACGTGTGCCAGCTTGGTTCGGCAAATTTTTCATAGGTCGGCATACGCTAGCTAAATCGTCAAGGTGTGACAGCGCCTTGAGTCATGTCGATGGTAAATTAATATGACGAGTTATTGCAAACATTATTTAAATCGGTATCTATCTATAATTCCAGCAATGTGTGTGTGTGTGTGTGTGTGTGTGTGTGTGTGTGTGTGTGTGTGTGTGTGTGTGTGTGTGTGTGTGTGTGTGTGTGTGTGTGTGAGACCGCTGTTTCTCGACAACCACTGGTGTCCGATCTAATTGAAACTTGCCAGGTATATTGCTGGGGCCCTGAGGATGTGCCTTTTCAAGGTTTGATATTAATCGGACAAGTGCTTCCCAAGTTATGGCCATTTATTTACCAACCAATGACGAGACACGTTGCTGCGTGGGCGTGGCCGATGGGGGAAGGGAACCTCAGCCATGTTCCCCATTACGGCTTACAATGTACGGACTTCCGGATGGCGATGACTTCGTGTATTCTAATAATTTCTCGATTTCTTATGCGCATTTATAGATAACCACAATGCCCCAAGTTAAGATCGTTTTCCTATTAGACGGTGCATAAATTTCGGTAACATCAGAGTGAGCTGGTATGCTCCAAACCAGGAAGTAATTTTTTTTCTCTCTTCTCTTCTCTTTGTGTTTTTCCTTGTGATGACATTGCGAAAAGGCAAAATATGTTGGTGCTAATTGAATAATTGGCCATTAAAACTAAATTGCGAATAATCGTGACTGCTATATGCGAACTTCCGGGCCACATAGGTCATGTGGAGGTGGGTCGGTTCGTTCAATTTCGTTGTGCAGATCACCAATCTAAACAAAATTCACCCTGTACATTCATGAGAACACACCATTGAAATTCCTACTTGTTTCCGTATGCACAAGTTGACACACCGACAGTTACCATTTGAAATTACCTCCGTGAAGTGGGCGAGGCGTGCTTGTAATCGCGGAGGAAACGACCAGGAAACAACAAATGAAGATGGCGGCGCCCATGGTTGTCTGGTGATTTTGAGTGATTTTTGGTCTTTCAACAACCAAATATGCGTTGTTTCACACTTGGGTGTGGAGGAAGATTAGAAAGTGACGCAATTCACGGATAAGAGCTGGCTTAAGGTATGTGAGTGTGCGAAGGCTTGGTGCGACGCCACAGATAGTGAAACTATCAACAAATGCCGTTTGCTGGCTGATCAAATTTTGAAACTGCTGCCAATGACTGATCCTCCTGCGGATGCCGGCTGTCACCGGTTCTGCTATGCGTCGTTTTGTAACAAGGATCATATAAAATGTACTGAAGCCAGGAAAAGGAAATCAGAAGCCAGCACTACTGCAGTTTCTGCTAGAGCCAGTGAGGTGGTGGGCGGACTCGAAGAAGAGGGGCACTCATACAACAAAATACGTAGAAAATCCCTCAGAACCTCTGCAGAAAGGGTGGCTGGCAAATCAGCTGGTGTACTGCCAAGAATTTGTGTGATATGCCAGAAAAAAAGACAAATTCATCCATGTCAAAGGAAAATCTCAACGTGATCAGTTGTCCCTGGCAGAAACACAGGATGGAGGAAAGCTGAGGGAAACTGCTGAGCAGAGGAGAGATGAGCGTGATGTGAGAATAATAACAACTATAAAGGATAAAGACTGTGTGGCGCTGGAAGTTTGTTATCACTGTAAATGTTATAATGAGTATATGAATGACACATACCATAGACAGAGTGAAAGTAAACTCCAAACTCAGAAAGTGAACTATGACTCAACAGTTGACATTTTCTGTGATAAAGTAATCCAGGTAAGACTCGTTTATGGAAAGCAATCTATACATATGAAGAAGTTGTGTGAGATGTTCAATGACCTACTCAGAGTATGCGAAGGTCAGGATAAGGCCAACTACCAGGCAACAACACTGAAGAAAAGACTGCAGGAACGGTACCCAGACATGATTTTCTATCGTCCATCAAAAATGTCTGAGAGCGAAGTGGTGTACATGAAGGACATTGATATTGATTCCATTTCTCAGGCTGCTGTTGTAGACAGTAGCTCTACAACAAAAACAGAGTCAACTGCAGAGGATGAAGCCAGCCAGGGTCCACAGCAGGGTGACTTAGACCTCAATTTACATGTTCTATACTCGGGAGCACTCATGGTGAGGGATGACCTGAACAAACACCAAAGTGTGGACATTACATGGCCCTACTTGGAAATGGTGGAGCTAGCACTAGAGCTTATACAGGCAACTCGTACTTCGAACTGGCCGAAACACCTTGCGATCACGAGAGCGTCAATGCCCTGGTACTTTGCGTACGATCACCTAAACTATGCAAGGTACTTACCCGTTTACTGGTTGGAAATGGCCGGGCTAGAGCACTCCCACCCAGACACCTATCAAGCGTTCATGGACGGCAAATGGACTGCCCAACGGCATACTCGTTATGGATTTAGTAGTGTTGCGTGTGATCAGATCATAGAGCAGACTTTAAATAGGGACAGCGAGACCAGTGGAGGCATCATCGCTTGCACTCAGAAAAGCACAGCTGTGAAGAAGTGGATCCTGTCCCAACCAGCACGTGCGGAAATCGCAAGGAAATGTGAGTCCATGGCGGGTATCCACAACGAGCCCCGAACGAGAAAGGATTTGGATGTGTCGAGCTCGAAGAAGAATGAAGCAGCGGTGGTACAAGTGATGGACACAGTACTTCAAATGATTAACCCTTACTCCGGCGCTCACCTTGAACTCGTCAATATGAGCTCAGGTATCATCGCACCGCCAGCCACTTCCGCTGACTTGATGAACACATATGTCAAGGGAGAGAATGCTGTCGTGCAATTCTTGCGTGATCGGCTTCTCTCGTGTGAGGTCCCATTCTTTAGTCCGATTTTGAAGGCCAAATTGGCAACTTTCTTGAAGGCGCGAGGAAAGTCGGCGACTCCCCACCAGCAGATGCCGAAGGTTGAAATTGCGAATGAACGTCGTCTTTTCACACGACTGCTGTTGATTGGCGAGAAAAGCAATGTAACACTCCACGATCTGCTCGCGTACCCACTGGCGAACATATCTTTCCCGCTGACATCTGGTGATGGTTCGATTGCTAAGACGGACAAAGCCAAACTCCGCAACCATATACTGAAACTGTGGCCCGATTGCCGTCTGGACGCTCGGCCTATCCAAGGTGCAATGATTGTGGATGGAATGTCCGTTATTCAGGCGATAAAGGCTGGGTCACTGCCAAACACTTTCGGCAAACTGGAAGAGATGGTGCTGAACATCGTAGTGGCCAAAGCACGACATAACCAATCTTCGAGACTGGACGCTCCTGCTTCATGCCACTCACGCGGGACAGAATGAAGAGTCGGTGCGCATGGAGAGTTTCGACACCGATGTGTTTGTGTTGGCATTGGTTCACTCGAAGTCGATTCGAGCACGAAATTTCCATCTGGTCACAGGAAGTCCCAAGGACATTATTGTCGTTGACATCAGGAAGCTGAGTAATGACCTGGATAGATCTGTCTGGGATGCGTTGATAGGTTTGCACAATTTCATGTTTAGTGATACCACTAGTGCATTCCATGGTAAGGGCAAAACAAGGCCATTTGACTTGATGATGAAGGGTCCCCATCTCATCACCTGTTTCAGGAGCATTGGTCGAGGATTCACGCTAGATCAGAATATCATTCACGACCTGGAACAATTCGTCTGCTCCATGTACAATCAGCTGACCATGAAGAGTGTGGATTAGGTTCGCTACAAGCTATTCTGCAGCCAGTCGCTGGGAGAACAGAAGTTGCCGCCTACAAGCGACGCTCTGATGCTGCATTGCAAAAGAATGAACTATCAGTCTGCGATCTACCACCGCGTGACTGAGAGGTATATAGAAGCCCCTTCTCTTACATGTCACGGATGGGTGGAACCCAACGGAGCACTGACTGTTCACTGGCTGAACAAACCACCAGCGCCGAAGGAACTGTTAGAGGCGACGAAATGTAATTGCAAGAAGACAAAATGCGAGACCAACCAGTGTTCTTGCCGGTCAAAAGGACTGTCCTGCGCAGAGTGCTGTGGGTGTCAAAACTGCGCCAACGATGAACAGACCCGTGCAGAAATGGAACTTATGGATGATGAAAGCAGAACTGATGATGATTCCGACGACAAACTGTGAATGCGGGTGTCACATTGCTTTTGCTGTGGTGATCTACTACACAGTAGTATTCAGTTTGGTTAGCATGTAATAGTGAACTTGAGTTTTGTAAAGCAGCAGTCAAGAGCATAGTTCAGCAACCGCTTCAGAGCAAGAAATACTGGAGTTCTAAGACAGTAATCCTCTTGTGGCGGTTCTACTTTTCATCAGGCTGAGTCGTGAAGTCTCTTTGTCTTTGATTTAATCTGTAATAGCCAATGTAACTGTCTTTAATAGTCAATATAACTACCTTTAATAGCCAGTGTGGCTGCCTTTAATAACACTGAACAACAAATTTCAAAAAATTTTTTTTACTGGAGATGTGTAAAGTGATTAAGACTAATTTGGGTACGCTGATTTCAAAAATCATAACCGTTTTGCTGTATCATGTCAGGATTTTCAGGAACAGAAATATTCCCATTGCCTAGAAGTCAGGATTTCAATGAAATTTACATATGTCTTTAACATGTCTATTTCGTACAATTGTTGTTAACTTGTGTTATATTTCTTTCTTTCAGATAAAGATGAGTAGGCGTTCCTGTACCAATCATCCTGACAACTTCTGTTATGTCTGTGGTCGGTATACCAAAAAAGATCAACAGCGAAGTATATCTACAGCAGTGAAAATGAAGGCCGCCTACTTTCACTACTTCGGGTGTAAGGTGGGGGACCAAGAACAGAGCTGGGCACCACACATCTGCTGCACAAGCTGTCACACAACCTTGACTCAGTGGTTGGTGGGCAAGCGCGCGAGCATGCCATTTGCGGTGCCCATGATATGGCGTGAGCCGCAGAATCATCATGATGATTGTTATTTCTGCTGCACAAGCATCGCCGGCTTCAACAAGAAGAATAAAGGTCACATCAAGTACGCTGACTGCGTCTCTGCTCGTAAACCCGTGCCTCATGATGACGAGAACCCCGTTCCAACAACTCCAGCTGATCAGAACATAGCTGTAAGCAGTGGTGAAGAGGATGGTGATGATGAACCTTTTGAACCCGACACTCAAGAATCACACCTTCTGAACCAGGGAGACTTAAATGATCTTGTAAGAGATCTCTCGCTGTCAAAGGGGAAGGCAGAGCTGCTTGGATCAAGGCTGCAGCAGTGGAATCTACTTGAACCTAACACCAAGATATCCTTGTTCAGAGCACGTCACAGAGACATGGCTGAGTTCTTTGAGATGGAAGACACGATGACATTCTGCAGTGACATCAACGGTCTGTTGAAAGAACTTGGGTGTGATCACGATCCTGCAGACTGGCGCCTCTTCATCGACTCGGGGAAGAACAGCTTGAAGGCTGTTTTGCTCCACAATGGCAACGAGAAACCATCAGTCCCACTGGCTCACGCGTTCGGCATGACAGAGACCTATGAGACTATGCGGCAGCTGCTTGATTCCATCAAGTACAATGACTTCAACTGGCACATCTGCGGAGACTTGAAAGTGGTGGCGCTGTTGTTAGGGCTGCAGTCAGGCTACACGAAATACATGTGCTTCCTTTGTCTCTGGGATAGCAGAGACGACAAGAATCACTGGACGAAGAAAGATTGGGAAGAGCGAAAAGAGCATGTACCTGGTCGACACAACGTGAAGCATGTCGCCCTTGTCGACCCAGCCAAGGTTTTTCTTCCACCACTCCACATAAAGCTCGGCTTGATGAAAAGTTTTGTACGGGCAATGGATCTGAATGGGCGTGGGTTTTTATACCTCAAGGAAAAGTTTGGCAACACCTTGTCGGAGGCCAAGATCAAGGCTGGTGTCTTTGTTGGACCGCAAATCCGACAGATTATGAAGGACGAAACTTTTCCGACAACTCTAAACCCCAAAGAGCTGGCAGCGTGGAGGAGCTTCAAAGCTGTGACGGACAACTTCTTGGGGAACGAGCGCGCGGACAACTATGAAGAAATAGTGCAGCAGCTGCTGGATTCCTTCAGGAAACTTGGCTCCAGGATGTCCCTGAAAATCCATTTCCTACACCAGCACCTGAACTTCTTCCCTGACAACTTGGGAGCAGTCTCGGACGAGCACGGCGAGCGATTCCACCAAGAGATTTCACTCATGGAGACGCGTTACCAAGGGCGGCACAACCCGAACATGATGGGCGATTTCTGCTGGTTCCTGCATCGTGAAACTGACACAGAGCAGCACAAACGCAAAGCCAAATGCCTAAAGCATTTTTAATTACATTCTAGTGGAGTTTTTCTGTAATTTCTATAATTTTGAAGCATTCATGATGAAATAAATGAATAAATGAATTTTTGTAAATTTCATTGAAATCCTGACTTCTAGGCAATGGGAATATTTCTGTTACTGAAAATCCTGACGTGATACAGCAAAACGGTTATGATTTTTGAAATCAGCGTACCCAAATTAGTCTAAATCACTTTACACATCTCCAGTAAAAAAATTTTGTTGTTCAGTGTAATCAATGTAACTACCTTCAATAGCCAATGTAACTGCCTTTAATAGTCAATGTAACTACCTTTAATAGCCAGTGTGGCTGCCTTTTAAGCAAAAAGTTGCCTTGGTAAACTCGAAGGCCTGTCTGGTCGGTCCAGACGTTTTCGGCCGGTAAAAATACGTAACTGCTTCGGTTTACGACCTTTAATTATAAACATCTTTAACAACAGTGAAAAGGGCTCTGTGTAAACATATTGTATCATTTTAAGACCTCACAAGAGTTTTATTTGATGTACATATCTGTCTAACCTTGATTCTTCATTTCTGTGTAAAAATCGTGCTTTAATGTTCGGTGTATCTTTAATTGCCTAAAATGACCAATTGTGTCACATCCTCGACGTGAAAACAAGTGGATTTGGACTCAGCGTCTAAAATTCTTTAAGTATGCCAAATTTCATTCAGATTGGTGATCTGCACAACGAAAATCATTTTCTGAAGGTAAGAGCGAGTACCTACCTCCACATGGTCACACGTTCGGGCACGTGAGAGCGATGGAACGGCCTGTGTGGTTGTTGTTTCTTGGTCCCGGTTTGAAATAATTTTTTTTTTAAACGGGCACGTACTTGTCTATCTATAATTCCAGCAGTGTGTGTGTGTGTGTGTGTGTGTGTGTGTGTGTGTGTGTGTGTGTGTGTGTGTGTGTGTGTGTGTGTGTGTGTGTGTGTGTGTGTGTGTGTGTGTGTGTGTGTGTGTGTGTGTGTGTGTGTGTGTGTGTGTGTGTGTGTGTGTGTATCTGCAACCGCTGTTTCTGGATAACCACTGGTTCAATCTCATTGAAACTTGCCACCTACATTGCTGGGGCCCTGTGGATGTGCCTTTTTAAGGTTTGATTTTAATCGGACAAGTGCTTCCCAAGTTATGGCCATTTATTTACCAACCAATGACAGGACACGGTGCTATGACGTCACAATTTTTTTTTCTTCACGGTTTTTTTTTTTTTTTTGCACGTACGGGCACGTGAGAGCGAAGGAAAGGCTTGTGTGGTTGTTGTTTCTGGCACGTGGTTTGAAAGTTTTTTTTTTAATATTTTTTTATTTTTGTACGTATGGCCACGCACATACGGGCACGCACTAGTATTTTCAACGAGGGGCCACTCCCTGAAACTGTTTATGCCGAGGTGTAAGTTCGACATGAGGAAAAATTTCTTCAGAGGGAAGTGAGACACCGGAACAGGCACCTCGTTAATGTTGTGGGTGCTCAGTTGAACAGCATCGACCACGCACACGTCTCTGGCTCGAGTGGAAGTGATGTTTCATTTATTGGTCCACGTTGAGGAACACGATGTGCACATTCTGTTACTCCTCCCTTCTCAATGAAGAGTCAGATCATTACATTGTCAAAGTATTGTCAACTGAACAATCAGCGTCCACAAAGCTCTAACAACATGTTAAACTACTCATTGGCTTGTAGTGCCACCAGAAACCACGTTTGAGTGAAAGTTTAACCAACTTCGTATGTCAGGTACATCAGTACAAGTCTGCAATGGTCATCAACACCGGTTTACAAGAAGTTTATGGATTTAACAAACACAAATCTGAAGACGACGATGGTTCACGAGCGGTATTTGACGATGTAGATTATTTCAGAAGTCAAGGATGAGACAATGTGATAATGTTTGACCAAGTTATAAAAATGATCAACATGATGTGGTACGAGTGACGGGTTATTAGCTGCAAAATGTCGAAAACCCGGTTTCGTTCAACAACTTAAAAAATTTGACCTTTGCATAATCTTTAAAGGTCACAAGACAATGTTGTGGACATTGAAATAAGGAAACAGGATACGTGCTATAGCTTAATGGAGTTAGTTCGTCGAAGAAGGTCGAAAACCCAGTTCGATTCCCACAACTTTGAAAATTTGACCTTTGTGAACTTTAAAGGTCAAAGATCAAGGATTATGACCTTTGGTGCAAAACTTTCTCTGGAACATTCCAGGAACAATATAACGTCATATAGGCTATATGGCATTTCACACTCCTCGGATTATCCATACTTTGATGAAATCAGCGTAAAAACAAACTTGAAGGGGGCGCCACGGGCAAGGTGTTCGAGATAGAGCAAAATGGTTTCAAGACTTTAGGTGGGGAATGACCTCAAGATTATGCATAAAAAATAGTCATCCTAGCTCTCAAAGTTTGGGTGGTCGTATGATTTTTATGTCAAAATTCACAATTTTCTAAGTTCATGACCTTGTGACCTTGACCTTGTGACCTTGACCTTGGGACTAAAATGAAAAATCGAGCTCCGTGGGGCTATGCAGGTGCCATTGGGCTAACCAAATACCGAAACCCCTGCCAGATTTGACAACCCCCTCGGAGAAGATGGATTTTTATGTCAAAATCGCAGTTTTCTAAGTTTGTGACCTTGTGACCTTGACCTTGGGATGAAAATGAAAAATCGAGCTCCGTGCGGCGATGCAGGTGCCATTGGGCTAACCAAATACCAAAACACTGCCAGATTCGACAAACCCCCTCTTTTGGAATACCATGACATGCGAAAACCTCCTTCATCTCAGTGACGATCGTAGTGGCAGTCTTGTCCTTGATCTCCATCACCTCCGGATACTTGTTATAGTAATCAACCACCAGGAGATAGTCTTCACTTTGCTATGTGAGGACATTGGCTCCCATCTCCTGCCATGCAAGCTCAGGTATGGGGTGTGGCCTCAATGGCTCCTTGGGCTGTGCATTCCTATGGCTCAGGCAAACTGCACAGTTCACCACTGTGTTCAATGTCTACAGTCATGTTGGGCCAAAATGGAGCACCAGCGGCCCTGGCTTTAATTTTCTCAGCTCCCATGTGACTCTCATGTAGCAGAGCCAGCATCTCACTCTTCAGTGATCTCAGGATCACAATGCGATCTCCAACACACAGCAGTCCGTCAGCTATGTGTACCTCATCTTTGACCAGCCAGTAGTCTTGGAGGATGCTCGGAGTACTGTGCTTCTTTTTTGGCCATCCCATCATGGCTGCCTGCCTTACCATCTGGAGGTCAGGGTCCTCAGCAGCTGCAGCTCAGATCTGCTCTTGTCTCATGGCACTCACCGGCATGTCACGCACCAGGTAGTGAACCATGACTTCTATAGATGTCATCCTCCGTCTGATCGGTCACCAGGTAAGTATGCATGATTCAGCATGTCGGCTACATGCATGTACTTACCTGGGACATACTGTTGTGGGCCGGGCTTCGGTGGCGATAAACGATCACTAGGTGGAGCAGTGGAGGAGTCTCCCACCGAACACCTGGAATTTAGGTCGTGACCCTCGGACAACTCCAAAGGTCACGGGTCCCTTCGCGACCATGGTCGCCAATATTTCGACAGCATGGGGTAGGGTTAATTGCCTAATTTCAATATACCTAAGTACCCACGTCATCCAACAACCGGGGAAAACCACACCCTCGACGGGCTCTGTCGAACCAGGTTGCTCTAGCGACCTCTGCCCAGTATAACCGAGCGGAATTACCAGAGTCCGTCGGACCCAAATGAACAATTACCGGCTCAAACGGCCTCACAAATTCTCAATATGCACCGTGCTGGACCAATGGGAGAAAGCACAGAAAATGAGCTGGTACATTTAACGGGTTTATTTATAAGGGAGGGGGATACAGAGAGCAGAGTTAAACCGACGAAAAGCAATGCAGGTATGTACAAGGCACTTACACAATTCTACTTAACGGACTGGCGACACACACACACACACACACACACACACACACACACACACACACACACACACACACACACACACACACACACACACACACACACGAGAACTGGGCCGTCCGGCCTTTATTGAGGCCTTCTGCTCGGAAGGAAAGGCAAGCCGAAGGCCAGGGTCTGGCGTGCACCTGTCCGCCTCATGCGGTGTACGAAGATCTGGTCGCGTGGCGGGATACGAACCCACAGCTTTCACGCAGCGTCAAGCACCAGGGACCACGCTCTCCAACCGGCCACGCACCAATTAACCAAGACCAAGGAGATCATACGACGATGACCCAGGACCAGACAAACCGGCCAGCACCAAGACCCGCGACCTCCAAGATGACCAACCTCCCCAGCCTGGTGTTCCTTTTTATCTTTCTTGTCCGGGGTGAGAAAATCGCCATCTGGGGCGATCTCCACCCTCAATGGCGTGGGTGTCATGGGAAAGTCGCCCTCTGTCGCAATCTTCACCCTCATTGGCCAGGGTGTCGTGGGAAAGTGGGAAAGACGGCAGCTTCCGGGCGGAGTTCCTGGGGGGGAAATGTCAGAAGGAGGAGTGCCAGAAGGTGGTGTACCGGCGGGAGGAGTACCTGAGGGAGCCAGATGGCGAACTGACACAGTGGTCTCCCTGCCATCCGGGAGCCTGACATGAGCATACTCTGGATTAGTGTCAATGAGTTCGACCCCCTCCACCAGCGGTTCATACTTGCTTTGTCGTACCGGGCGTTTCATGAACACTGTACCGGGGTGGGTCAGCCAGTTGGGCACCGTTTGACCGTCAACATAACGTCGTTGGTGAGTAAACATACGTTCGTGAGGAGTGGCATTTGTGGACGTGCAGAGCAAAGAGCGTATGGAATTCAGAGCGTCGGGAAGAGTAACCTCCCATCGCTCGGGGCCCAGTCCTCTCGATTTCAGCGCCAGAGTTACGGCTTTCCAAATAACTCCATTATACCGTTCCACCTGCCCGTTTCCCTGTGGGTTGTAACCCGTCGTTCGACTAGTTGCTATGCCGTGCTCTAATAGGAATTGTTTTAGCCCGGCCGACATGAAACACGGCCCTCTGTCTGAATGTATGTACGAAGGTCTCCCAAACATAGCGAAGAGGTCAGAGAGACATTTTACGACAGTGCCCGAGGTCATATCCGAGCACGGAAACGCGAAAGGGAACCTTGAATATTCATCAACAACGGTGAATATGTATCTGTTGTCTGTTTCGGTCGGCAGGGGCCCTTTGAAGTCGATGTTTAGTCTCTCGAAGGGGGAAGTGGCCTTGATCAGTCTGCCAGATGCCGCGCCATAGAATCTGGGTTTTAGTTCAGCACAAACAGGGCATGAAGCATTCATTTGTTTAATATCTTCAACAGAATAGGGAAGATTTTGTCTGCGTACGAAATGTGCCATCCTGGTTACCCCTGGGTAGCACAGAGACACATGGAGGTCTTGCAAAGCCTGACTGATTGTTGCCGAACTGTAGACCCGGGAGAAGGTATCTGCAGCAGGGTTTTCTTTCCCGGGCCGGTAAACAATGTCGTATCTGTAGCAAGCTAGGTCTATCCGCCATCTCATAATTTTTTCATTCTTAATTTTCCCGTTATTTTTCCCATCAAACATGAATGCCACGGATCGTTGGTCCGTAACGAGCGTGAAGTGGTTTCCCAGTAAATAATGTCTCCATTTCCGCAGCGCTTCAACGATGGCGTACGCTTCCTTCTCTATCGCTGAGTGTCTCTGCTCGCTTCTAGAGAGAGTTCTCGAGAAGAACGCGACCGGCCGCCCAGACTGATTAAGTGTAGCAGCTATGGCGTGATTTGAAGCGTCGGTCTCCACCACGAAGGGCACCGAGCTGTCGATCGATAAAACCACGGACTTACTGATATCATCCTTGAGATTGTGGAAAGCTCTTACAACAGCGGCATCTGGTGGAAAGTTTTTGCAATGCACTAGGGGATGTATTTTCTCGGAGTATTGCGAAATCCATCTCGCATAGTAAGCGAACATCCCGATCACCCGGCGCATTGTTTGCAAGTCCTGAGGTGGTGGAAGCTCACGGAGCGGGCGCAATCGCTCAGGATCAGGCTTAATTGTGCCATCGGCTATTGTGTAGCCGAGAAGGTCAATTGACCTTGCCGAGAATACGCATTTCTCGTAGTTGAGAGTCAGATTATATTTTCTAGCAATGCTCAAGAATCTGTCCAGATTCCTATCATGTTCCCTCTGATCCCTACCGCACACTGTGACATTATCCACGTAAACAAAAGTGTCTTTGAGGTTTTCATCTGAGATGATGTCGTCCATAACCCGTTGGAAGCAAGCTACTCCATTCGTGACACCGAATGGTATCCTTCTGAACTGGTAGAGGCGCCGCCCTGCCTGGAATGCAGTGTAAGGTTTGTCTTCCTCTCGGATGGGAATTTGATGATAGGCGCTTCGCAAGTCGATGGTACTGAATACCTTATAATTGGCCACGCGTTCGACCATCTCATCTATGCGCGGCAGGTGGTAGGCGTCGAGTTGGGTGAAGCGATTGACCGTTTGGGAATAATCGACAACCATTCGTTTCTTATGGTTCTAACTGCTGGTTACTAACACCTGTGCGCGCCATGGCGAATCGCTCGGTTCTATAATTCCCTCCTCCAGTAATCGCTTGGTTTCCGAAGTGATGAGATTCATGTCAGCAGTGGTATATCGCCGCGATTTGATCGCTATCGGTTTGCAGACCGGCGACAAGTTAGCGAACAGCTGGGGGGACGTCACCTCCGCGGTGGTCAACGCATTTAAAATTAGACGAGGCTTGCTTCCTCCAAAGGGTATTTCGACGCTCGTGTGCTGCTTGAGGACATTATGACCCAGAATTACGTCTGCGCACAAATCACGAAGCACCAGTACCTTTACATCCCGATGCGTGTACCCTTTTACGTCCAATTCAACATTGCAGTACCCTCGTACGCGGGATTGTAGTGAGGTGGCGGCCATGCATACCGTATTGTCAGTCGGGTGGATTACCCATTTCCTGCCCTTCACTAGCGAGCTGTTGACGAAACTTTCAGAGCTACCGGTATCAATCAGTGCCTCAGCCATATGCCCGTTAATTCGCACGTTGATGATAGCCTTGGATAGATTCCCCGGGGAGGCTGCAGTCAATTTATTTTGCGAGTAGAGAGCCGCAGAAGTGGGTTTATTCCTCCTTAGAGTAGATTTACATACCCTGGCATAATGCCCTTTCTTGTCGCAATTCATGCATGTGGCATCTCTGGCGGGACATTTTTGACGAGGATGCCTTTTGTACCCACAAAAGAAGCATTTACCAACCGGAGCAGTTGCTGAGGAGTTTGACGAGGTCTGGGTATCCGGCTCCTCGGGTGTTTCTCCATCCCCTATGTCTGGCTGTGTCTGTGCCAGTGGGGTTCCTTGGGTTCCCATCGTAGCAGCGTTCATGAGCAGCATCGGTGTCCCAAATGACTCAGATTGCTGCTGAGCCGTATCCATCGCTCGAGCCTGATCGACTACCTTGTCAAGAGTGGGTTGCGCTTTCTCTAGTAAGCGTTGCCGTATGTGGGCTGATCTGAGTCCTTGGATGAATGCCTCCCGTGTGGCTTCCTTTCGGTGTTCCTCGGCGCTTACCGCCCGGAAGCTGCCGTCTTTTCCCAGCTGATTCAGAGCTTGCAGGAACTGATCGATTGTCTCCCCGGCTGCTTGCTTGCGTGTGTTGAGAAGATGTCGTATGTATACCTCGTTCTTGGGCTTCACGTAGAGCGCTTGCAGCACCTCGATCGCTGCTTCGTAAGTGTCGCACCCCGAGAAGAGCCTGTACACGCTGGGCGAGACATGATTCACGAGAGCGGCAAATTTGTCAGCTCCCTCCGCGATGATGGTCAGATAGTGTGAGAAGGAACAGAACCAATGTGACCATTTCATTTCTGCGTCAGTCGCGTTCGGGTCTGCGTCGAACCTCTCTGGTTTGTAGATCTTGTCCATCTTTGGTTGAGAGAGCCGAGAAAATCAAATGGAATAAATTGAAATGAGAGCGAGAGATGAACCTTCAGAGTTTAGGCTTTATTTCATTTGATGGGAGCCGCTTCTGTGGGCACACCGGGGAATACAGGTTCAGCTAGGAGTACATAAGCAGTAACGTATACATGTGCAGTTAATCATTGCAGACAATCCGCGTAAGCACGGAGTTCGATATAATCTCCATTCTCACCAGTCAATGAGCACCTTCAGTTAACGAGCATCAAGTGAACAGCCGATGTCAATAGCAATGCCCCGGGGACAATCACTCGTGCCGCAGAGACCTCCCCTTATACGCGAGACGCACAACTTGTGATCCCGCGTCATGTCCCTCAATTCACGACAATTCACCACACGTATGTCAGGTACATCAGTACAAGTCTGCAATGGTCATCAACACCGGTTTACAAGAAGTTTATGGATTTAACAAACACAAATCTGAAGACGACGATGGTTCACGAGCGGTATTTGACGATGTAGATTATTTCAGAAGTCAAGGATGAGACAATGTGATAATGTTTGACCAAGTTATAAAAATGATCAACATGATGTGGTACGAGTGACGGGTTATTAGCTGCAAAATGTCGAAAACCCGGTTTCGTTCAACAACTTAAAAAATTTGACCTTTGCATAACCTTTAAAGGTCACAAGACAATGTTGTGGACATTGAAATAAGGAAACAGGATACGTGCTATAGCTTAATGGAGTTAGTTCGTCGAAGAAGGTCGAAAACCCGGTTCGATTCCCACAACTTTGAAAATTTGACCTTTGTGAACTTTAAAGGTCAAAGATCAAGGATTATGACCTTTGGTGCAAAACTTTCTCTGGAACATTCCAGGAACAATATAACGTCATATAGGCTATATGGCATTTCACACTCCTCGGATTATCCATACTTTGATGAAATCAGCGTAAAAACAAACTTGAAGGGGGCGCCACGGGCAAGGTGTTCGAGATAGAGCAAAATGGTTTCAAGACTTTAGGTGGGGAATGACCTCAAGATTATGCATAAAAAATAGTCATCCTAGCTCTCAAAGTTTGGGTGGTCGTATGATTTTTATGTCAAAATTCACAATTTTCTAAGTTCATGACCTTGTGACCTTGACCTTGTGACCTTGACCTTGGGACTAAAATGAAAAATCGAGCTCCGTGGGGCTATGCAGGTGCCATTGGGCTAACCAAATACCGAAACCCCTGCCAGATTTGACAACCCCTCGGAGAAGATGGATTTTTATGTCAAAATCGCAGTTTTCTAAGTTTGTGACCTTGTGACCTTGACCTTGGGATGAAAATGAAAAATCGAGCTCCGTGCGGCGATGCAGGTGCCATTGGGCTAACCAAATACCAAAACACTGCCAGATTCGACAAACCCCCTCTTTTGGAATACCATGACATGCGAAAACCTCCTTCATCTCAGTGACGATCGTAGTGGCAGTCTTGTCCTTGATCTCCATCACCTCCGGATACTTGTTATAGTAATCAACCACCAGGAGATAGTCTTCACTTTGCTATGTGAGGACATTGGCTCCCATCTCCTGCCATGCAAGCTCAGGTATGGGGTGTGGCCTCAATGGCTCCTTGGGCTGTGCATTCCTATGGCTCAGGCAAACTGCACAGTTCACCACTGTGTTCAATGTCTACAGTCATGTTGGGCCAAAATGGAGCACCAGCGGCCCTGGCTTTAATTTTCTCAGCTCCCATGTGACTCTCATGTAGCAGAGCCAGCATCTCACTCTTCAGTGATCTCAGGATCACAATGCGATCTCCAACACACAGCAGTCCGTCAGCTATGTGTACCTCATCTTTGACCAGCCAGTAGTCTTGGAGGATGCTCGGAGTACTGTGCTTCTTTTTGGCCATCCCATCATGGCTGCCTGCCTTACCATCTGGAGGTCAGGGTCCTCAGCAGCTGCAGCTCAGATCTGCTCTTGTCTCATGGCACTCACCGGCATGTCACGCACCAGGTAGTGAACCATGACTTCTATAGATGTCATCCTCCGTCTGATCGGTCACCAGGTAAGTATGCATGATTCAGCATGTCGGCTACATGCATGTACTTACCTGGGACATACTGTTGTGGGCCGGGCTTCGGTGGCGATAAACGATCACTAGGTGGAGCAGTGGAGGAGTCTCCCACCGAACACCTGGAATTTAGGTCGTGACCCTCGGACAACTCCAAAGGTCACGGGTCCCTTCGCGACCATGGTCGCCAATATTTCGACAGCATGGGGTAGGGTTAATTGCCTAATTTCAATATACCTAAGTACCCACGTCATCCAACAACCGGGGAAAACCACACCCTCGACGGGCTCTGTCGAACCAGGTTGCTCTAGCGACCTCTGCCCAGTATAACCGAGCGGAATTACCAGAGTCCGTCGGACCCAAATGAACAATTACCGGCTCAAACGGCCTCACAAATTCTCAATATGCACCGTGCTGGACCAATGGGAGAAAGCACAGAAAATGAGCTGGTACATTTAACGGGTTTATTTATAAGGGAGGGGGATACAGAGAGCAGAGTTAAACCGACGAAAAGCAATGCAGGTATGTACAAGGCACTTACACAATTCTACTTAACGGACTGGCGACACACACACACACACACACACACACACACACACACACACACACACACACACACACACACACACACACACACACACACACACACACACACACACGAGAACTGGGCCGTCCGGCCTTTATTGAGGCCTTCTGCTCGGAAGGAAAGGCAAGCCGAAGGCCAGGGTCTGGCGTGCACCTGTCCGCCTCATGCGGTGTACGAAGATCTGGTCGCGTGGCGGGATACGAACCCACAGCTTTCACGCAGCGTCAAGCACCAGGGACCACGCTCTCCAACCGGCCACGCACCAATTAACCAAGACCAAGGAGATCATACGACGATGACCCAGGACCAGACAAACCGGCCAGCACCAAGACCCGCGACCTCCAAGATGACCAACCTCCCCAGCCTGGTGTTCCTTTTTATCTTTCTTGTCCGGGGTGAGAAAATCGCCATCTGGGGCGATCTCCACCCTCATTGGCGTGGGTGTCATGGGAAAGTCGCCCTCTGTCGCAATCTTCACCCTCATTGGCCAGGGTGTCGTGGGAAAGTCGCCCTCTGTGGCCATCTCAACCCTCATTGGCCGGGGTGTCATGGGAAAGTCGCCCTCTGTGCGTGATTGGACAAGGGGTGGAGTCGGAGCTGAGGCGATGAAAATCTCCACCCACGTCCGTGGTCGAACGCACGTGGGCAATGTTGTCAGTGTGCGAAGTGAAGTGAAGGAGATTTGTTGTAAAAAAACTAACTATAAAGAAACTTCGCAGCGCACACATGTAATTCCCGTTCGACACAGGTAGGGGACCCTAACCATAAACACATACTTATCGAGATAACTAAACTTGGGGACTGCTGTCTGTTTGTGTGCACAAGGCTTCCAAATTCGTAACAATACCTCACATTTAGTTCATAGCGCTGTAATCTCAAAAGCATTCTCTGCATTCGCAGAGTCGCGTTGCCCAGGAGTTTCTTGAAAATTGCCTCTCGAGGGCGGTGATCCGTCTGCACATTCACTGGCTTTCCATGCACATACTGGTGGATTTTGTGACTTGCGTAGCAGATTGCCAATAGTTCCTTTTCGATCTGTACATAGTCCTTTTCAGTATCCGTCACGGACGTTGATGTGTAGTGAATTGGCCAACCCTCCTGGAGCTGACAACTACCAAGCCCACTCTGGCGAGCATCTGCTTGGATTGTCACCAGCTTGGAGACGTCGTAGTACCTCAGAATGGGTTCTGTTGCAAATGCTGCTTTGACCTTGTTGAGACTTTGCGTGTGTTCCGCTTCCCAGCTCCAGGCTGCGTCTCTCTTGAGCAGTGCACGGAGCAGTCCGTGGTCTCCGACCCGTTCGGTATATATTGTTACGGATCTGGAAACCATTTGTATTCAACATACTGGTCCCAAAAGTCAGTTATTCCGTTAAGTACATGTGTAGTCAGATCCCTCTCCTTTTCTCTCGTGGGAAAATCAAAAACGTGCGTTGCGACTTCTTTTAGTTAGGTTATTAAATCTTTACATCTAACAACCAACAAGCCATCTGCATGACCCCTCGGCCCGTCACGATCCACCGCCAACCGGCTGCACCACCAATGTACCTTTGCAATGTTGATACTGTTACTCATCAAGTTTGACCTCATGTGAAAAGAGCGGTTGGGGTTTCCCGGCAGGGGCCAAGGCCCCGCCACGGAAAGGTGGGCCGTCGGACCCTGTCCAATGAGGGGCGGACAGCGAGGAGTTTTTTGCCAAGAGCCCCTCCCCGTGGTGGGAGGAGATATATCTCCGAGACGCTCTGAGTAAGGAGGAGTTTTCACGGTGTTTGGGTCAGGAGTTTTCAAGGTGGCTGTGAGCAGTCTGGTTCGTTCTTCACGGTGGCTGTTACGGGGAGAGGAGTTCTGTGGACCCTGACTATTCGTCATGTGAGCTCTGCCACGAGCCACGAGTTCCACATGTGTGACTGGGACCAAACCGACGACCTTTGGCAGGTGCCGCACTATAGAGCACGCTTTCCCTCCGACGACCAGGTACCCACCGAACTCTGACCCCCAGCTTGTCTCTCTTCATGGCTGCGAGGGTCAAATAAAGACTCTGGGGTTTCTTTTCTTTTTGTGTGTGTGACTGCGTGTGGGCCCGTCTTTAAGTAGAACTGAGAAAGTGTTTTTGCTTATTGTAAATATTTTCCTGCTTGCATATTCGGGCTAAGTCTTGCCTTTCTCTTTACTTACTGTCAATAAATTTATTAGAAACTAGTAGTAATGCCCGGTGTTGCTCGGGCTAGCAATAAAGCCCGGTGTTGCCCAGGCTTTCTTGCAAATTTCCTGAATAGCTGTTAGCAGTTAGGGTTAGGGTTGCAGTTAGGGTTAGGGTTAGCTGTTAGGGTTAGCTCTTAGGGTTAGGGTTAGTGTTTGGGTAGCTAACCCTAACCCTAACACTAACCCAAACCCTAACAGCTTGGCGTAGCGGAGGTAAACAGCGCCCGGGGCAAAGTGGAAATTTGCGTCCCCCGTAGGCCTTAAACTTGAGTGGATTTGAATGGAAAATCCCATAAGGGATATCGATTTATCGATTTTTTTCGAATATCGGAAGTGTTATGGAAAAGATTTTACAGCCAATGACCGAAGTTGGACCAAAAGCCATAATCGTACCGAATTTGAATGGAATCCGTTGGAGTTTGTGAAAATGCATCAAAACGAATTTTGAGGGCCTCTTAAGGAAGACAATAATATCATTAGTATATGTGCCAAATCTTGTTTCATTTCATACAGTAACAAAAATCTGATGATGGAACAAAGAAAGGGGCGTGCCGAAATATTAATATAGATGTTCCCAGTCCGTTTCTGTCCCTTCTTACATTGGTCTAGCTTGGTCCGGGTCTGAGTATAAGCAGGGTTTCATCCCCGGTAATTGGTCTATCATAGCCGGGACGTCCTGGGCAAGCCCCGCTCGTCTGCAACGAACCGGAAAGGTCGGTGGCAAAGTGGTAGTCGGTAGTGTGAATCTACCGCTGCTGGTAGAGTAAATCCGGTTCGACCAGGCGTTCTGAGGGTGTGGCTTCCCCCGTAGTTTAAATCGTGTAGCTACTGAGGTAAATTGGTTTTAGACAAACAGACCCTACGCTACGCGGTTGAGATATTGGCGTTCCCGGTCGGTTCAGCGACCCACCAGCTCACGGAATTATCCGGAGCGACGGCCAACAATTCCGGGGAGTCTGGTGGGAGACGGTGTAACCTCCCCCACGTAGCGCTCATTCTCGCCACCGACCCCCGGCCCACAACAATATTGCGCTAGGTATTTGACCATGCCCAACAGGCGCTGAAGTGTTGGCTTGTCTTTTGGTGTAGGCATGTCAGCAATCGCATGGATCTTGGACTTGTGTGGTGTCAGTCCCTCTGGAGTGATGATGTCGCCCATATACCAGCACTTTGGGCACTCAGAACTGTACCTTGGTCCTGTTGAACTTCACCTGTTGTTGGCGAGCTCTCTGCATAACATTGTGCAATATTTGGTCATGTTCTTCCACGGTTTCGGCGGCAATGATCATGTTGTCGGCAATAACCTGCTTACCGAGAATGTCGCTGAAGGCCTCCTGGTTTCTCTTGTGCATTATTTCACTCGCTGACAGTATGTCAAAAAGCATGCGGCAGAATCTCCAACTTCCCCAGGGTGTATTAAATGTGCACAGGTTGGAGGACTTCTCTGTCAGTTTCACATGCCAGTACTCATCAGCCATGCCAATCACTGTGAACACCTTCTTGTTGTTCAGTTGTCTCTGCACATCACATGGTGTAGGCATTGTTTATCTCTCTCGCTTGATTGCATGCTTCAATGGCTTTGGGTCTACGCAGATTTTCATGTGGCCATCTTTTTTTTCAGTGATTATGAGGTTACTAACCCAGTAGGTGGGCTTGTCGACCTTGGCCACGATACCACGTTTCTCCAGCTGCTCCAGAGTGTCTTTCAGCTTCTCGTACTTTGCATAGGGAACACGTCTAGCTGGCCGAACAGTCGGCGTGACATCTGGATTCAGCTTAATTTCATACTCCTGCTTGTACTGACCAGTGCCTGTGAACACATCTGCGTACTACTCGAGCACCCTCTCCTTGGTCAGTGGAGCATGCAGTAAATCTATACGCTTGATAAGGCCCAGCTTCTCACATGTGTTTTGCCATAATATGGGAACAGTGGTTCTCTCAGTTACATAGAATTTGATTCTCCAGTCCTGCCCTTTGTGCTTGCAGGGAATCACTGTTGCACCCATTGACCGAATCTTGCCATCACCAAAAGCAGTGAGAATGATGTTGGTGGGTGTTCTGGAGTGCTCAGGCATTGCAATAGTCAAGGTAGCAAGCGAGATTACGTTTGCCGGGACACCTGCATCGAGCTTGATGTTCACCACACTGTGGCCAACTGTAAGCTGTTCTTGCTGCCTGCCAGGAGGCTGGGTGATGTCATCATCCAGGTTACTGATGAGCACTGAATCTATAATAGTCCAGCAGTGTAGTCTGATATTTCAGATCAATTGTTCAAATTTGCATAAAAGCACCAAAATTGGTATACATGTAGAATAATGTATTCCGAACAATTCTAGATATGGAGCCACCCGAGATTGTGCCTTGGTCAGCTTCGGCGACCATTTTCCAAAATGGCCGCCATTCTATTTTAGCGAAATTGGCTATATGCTCTTATTTTCTTATTGTATTGGTGGTAGATATAAGGAAAGTGTAAAATTCAGTAAATTGACCATGAAAAGGCATATTCAAATATTATGAGCCAGTATTTTCGGTAAAAAAGGTGGCTGTTACGGGGAGAGGAGTTCTGTGGACCCTGACTATTCGCCATGTGAGCTCTGCCACGAGCCACGAGTTCCACATGTGTGACTGGGACCAAACCGACGACCTTTGGCAGGTCACATTATTTGATTTGTAAATTGCTGCTCTCCTGAAACTTTTTGCAGAAAAGTACCCATTATTGCCTGGAGAACAAGAGTAAAATGATATTCATCACATTCAATGGGTTTGGAATCAACAAAAATTGCATTATACATTACATACTTTACTCTATTTTGAAAAGGGAATTGATAATTGTGATAATGACAAACTCAGAAAATGTAGTCAAATTATTGCACACTTCACTTTGAAGCGGCTACGGTTTACTGTCTACTACAATTCTACCAGGACACATGGTGCACGCATACATCAGTCTAGTACAATATGAGTTTCTGAGCTCAAGTGTACTGGCTCTGGATCAAGAAGTCAACACTTTTACAAGCAATGTGACTTTGCATTTGCACATTCTAAGCAAGGCCGATATCTCGGTCTGTGTCTATTGCGTCTGTCTACTGGCATTCTCCTTCACAAGCACACAGTCCAGTGCATTGCAGATTCGCCTTCTTGCATTTGCAGCGGTTTCTACAGCCTTTTTTGCAACCGCACGACACCAGCTCGAAGCAGCTTTTTGAAGCCTCAGGGAGTGTGGTCCAGAGCGGTTCGTAGGACCCATCCTCTGTTTGCCGCCAGCCCCAGCTTGTTGGTGATGGAAGCACGGATTGAGGGACCAAGACCTGCCCCCAGACATAGCCACCCTGGAAGACTGATCTCTTCACATGCTGTACCAAAGCATCGTAGGTAGGTGGGATGTGCTGGACGGAGTTCCTCTTGGCGAAGAATTTCTTTCTGGCCTCGTTGACGTCCATATATGGACTGGTGCGGTCATAGAGGAGCACCACAAACCTTTCAATGCAGTGCATTGTGTCATCCTGTATGTTGACTGGCGTGGTGGTTAGGGTCACAAGAGAATCTGTCAGTTCTGGAAACGAGTTCCATGTGCCCCAGGCAGATTTCTTCCCATGCCCCACGAATGCTGATACCGTGTCACATCCGGTCATGGCATGGAAGACAGGGAGGGCATGTGCCTTCTGTGGACCGAGGGAGGCAGCTACTTCATGGGCAGGGATGTAGCGGTAGTTCTTGCCCGTCCCAAAGGCAATCCAGAGTTCATCCACGCATGGTAGTGCCTGGGCTACCATTACCGCCAAGACGACGACGTCGGTGTCTATGGTTCGAACTTGAATCCGACGATGGTAATGTTCTGCAGCATGGGCCACATGTAGCCAATATTACCAATTACAACACTACTTCCACAACTACCACCACCACAACAAAACACTTCTGAACCTGTCACTGATGCTGTGTGCGAAAATGGATTTTCCCATAAAAATGACTTTTTCCACAATACAATGGTTGGAAATATAATAAATCAACACAAATGACATTTGTATTGTTTTCCTTTGTAAATGCACATCACATGGAGTATTTATCACCTCTGAGAAACCTACAAAGAGAATAACAATGACAGATATCCCATGTTGTGAAAGTAGAATGGCGGCCATTTTGGAAAATGGCTGCCAAAGCTGACCAAGGCAAAATCTCGAGTGGCTCCACATCCAGAATTGTTCAGAATACATTAGTCAACATACGTGTCAGGTATCCATATCAGGTGGTGGCCACATATTGTACATATTTAAACATTTAACCATTCAGTAATTGCATTAACCAGGTGCCTGGATTCAAACCATTGTCCTCGCTGCTTCAAATTGTGTCTCCAAACCTTTTATATGAAAAGCCTTTTATGAAAAGTCGAACAATTGGTTCGCTATGCTGTAGTACTATAACCAGAAACTCTTCAGAACCTTGAGGCTGTATTCCATTAACAATCAGCTTGCTATCTATCGCTTGCCAAGCCAGCCGTTCCTACTCAATTATTTATTTTGAGTGCTTAAGCCGCTTGGCGAGCGCTCTACCAGCTGCTTGTTAATTGAACACCCCCTGATCGCGCCTTTTCCAGCGCATGAGAGATGAGGATCACAGTTGGTGAGGTCGACCGGATATTCGACGCCAGTTGAACCATAAGTACCTTCGACTCTGCAAATCTGTTTTAAAAGCCGTTGAAAAAAACGAGTCAAACGATATAATGTCCGACGGAAATTGCTGGCTCGAACCCAAGTTGTTAGGTGCGTGGCGTAGATAGAGCCTTGCGCCTCTGAAAACGCCTTTTAAACTCAACGGAAAAAAGAAGAAGAAGAAGAACCTTATCCATCCCGCAATGACGCCTCAACGGGAGATATCTGGCTAAATGTTGTTGTTCCTCCAAATTAATTGTTCTCCCTCAGATAAATGAATATTAGTACTTTTTTTTAATGATGCGGTTCACAACCATTAAATGGTAATCATCCCGTGTGGTTTGCTTTTTAATGCCTTCCTTTTTAGCCTCTTTACCACGTCCTTGATAAAGTAGTTGATAACAGTATTTTTTGGCCGTTAAATTTGAATCGGCTCAAGTGTTTGTTTTTTTTTTTCTTTCTTTCGCCGATTGTAAAAAGGATAGTCCGTTATTTTAACGAACCGAGTGAAAACATTTTTTGAGATGTAAAACGTTGTTACGCCCGTCGAAAGGAAAGCGTACTGGCGAAGAAGAAGAAGAAGAGGAAGAGGAAGACAAGCGGAAGACGACGACGATGTAATACTTAAGAAGAAGAAGACTATCAGGTAAAGTGTATGTGGTGGTTGGATACAAACTCTGAGGTAGTTCGTGCATATAAATGTGGTCGTGTGCCGATGTGAGTGTTAGGAAAACAACAAATGACGGTTATCCTTTTATTCCTACTTTGAGTCGAACCTTCGCGGCCTTTGCTGGAGGGCCGAATGGTTCACATCCACGTACCGGTTCGTGCTGTGAACCCAACATGGCGGAGACAGATGCCGAAGCTGATATTTTACATGCGAGACACGCAGTTCACGTGCTGTCGTGCTGTCGTGCTGTCGTGCCGTGTTTTGGGTTTTCTTCATGATTTTTTTTTATTACCGGAGAACGTTTTTGTGGATACGTTTGTCATTCTCTCTCGTGCTGCGTTGACACATCGGTACGGAATGTCCCGGGCCTTTTATCTTGGATGTTTGACAGCCGTGATCTTCTGGGTGCTCATTTCAATTGGACATGCCCTTGCTCTCACGGCAGCAGCTCCTCTGTAACCATGGAGGGGGTTTCAGAGTTATCCCATAATTCCGTGCGCGCCGCCATGTTGTTTGTCTTCACATCCCTGGTAACTGTAGCATCAGTAGCGCTACAGATAGAGCACGTTCATCTCGTTATTCTGACTTGCGGTGGAAGGTCACGCTAATTATTTCGCCTTGTTAGGGATAGTTTTGCTTGCCAACCAATATGGCGCCCGCGCACTGCATCGTGGCAACTGAAACCCCCTCTCTCTTGCTTCAATGTCCACAACCGGTTCCTGCACTTGTATCTGTTGAATGACTGCACTCATTAAAAACTGGAAGGAAGAGCACTCGGTTCACACCAGTGAGAGATGAACATCCAGCTTGGTTTGGGGAATTGGAGCTTGGATTGAGGGAAGAGAAGGTTGGGGGAGCAATGCATTCAAAACTGAGTCCTCTGGCCTCCTGATGTATTAAACTGAGAGGTCTTCGGGGGGAGCAAAATGGGAAGCAGCTGCATCAACCCAGTGAGGAGGGATGAAGGTCTTGCACACCACGATGAGCTGTGTGTGGCTCATAATCGACCTGGCTTTGAGAAGAATAGAGGTGCCCGTCAACCTTGGAAGCCATTTTTTTTTTTGAGATGTGGTCCATTGAAGACGAGTTGTGATTTATCGTGAGGCCTACGAGCTCCACGCATTGCACCCCTTCCAAGGATTAGTAAGCAAAGTAAACTGCGGGTGGAATCCTGGAGGTACAGAGTCGGAGCTTGAGTTTTCTGCATCGAGTGAAATACGTGCCAGAGAGCTGATTAACGACTTGCTTATGTCCATGTCTGCAGACAGGGTTTTGTGGCAGTCTGTCTCGGCCGTTAGGTGTCCTGTTCTGGTACAGGGTGGATTCGACGGCAAAATCTTTTCCACTGAAGTGGACAGGTCACTGATTTAGACTAAGAATAAGGTTTCTGCAAAAACGCTGCCTTGCGGCACACCACGTTGTGAGACAATTTGCCATCAAGAGCAACCCATTGTTTCTGTTGAAGGAGAAAATAAGGTAACCATTTGAGAAGAGCCACCTCAATACTGTATGATTGGTGGCCAATTTGATAATAAGGCCGTGTTTCAAAGGGTATGGAAGACTCTTGAGATGTTCTAAAAGATTGCCCTGAACTCATGTTTGAGACTGTGCATCCATCCATGTTGATGTTGAAGAAGCAACTTGTCCATGGTAGAATACCCAAAGGTGGAAGCCAAATTGATGATTAGAGAATTGGGACGAGAGATTGTGCTTGATGTCTGCAGCAATGATGGATTCCAATAGAGGGGCACGAGACTTTGGCAGGGATATTATTGGTCTACGCTGTCTTTGCTTCCTGCGGAAGTTGGTGCACGTTTGCTTCCCGCTGTTTCCTTCGGTTGACAAGAAATTCCATCTTTCTGGATGGTGTAATTACTGACAGATCTGGAGCTGAGTGCATCAGACTTTTAACCTATTTGTGAATATGGGTAATGTTGGCATCTTTTCAAGAACTAGTGCATGCCCGTAGGTGCGTGGCCGTACGTGTGTGGCCAAGAAAAAAAAAACTTTCAAACCGCGTGCCAGAAACAACAACCACACAGGCCGTTCCTTTGCTTGTGCGTGGCCGTACGTGCAAAAAAAAAAATCTTTCAAACCGCGAGCCAGAAACGACAACCGCACAGGCCATTCCTTTTCAAGAATGAGGTAGACTGACATCTGAGGAGGACATAAAGAGGAGAGGAGAAGGTCGAAGCGCATATTTCTCAGGATTAAAGTAGCAAATACTGTCGGTTCAGTTTCTGTGGAATTGTGAAGACTGGTGAGAGACCCTGGGTGGGAGAGAAATTCACATGGGACAAGGTGTTTGGGAAGGAAGGGAATTGGGCCAGGGTGGGTATGGGAGGGAAGAGGATCGGGATATGAGCCTTTTCAATAAAGATAGAATTGAGATCAACATTCGGTGTTTTCAGAGCTGATTCCATCATGGCTCCATCTTTATTTTGGTTTATTTTTTATTGCACCTTGTAAGTTGTACAACATGTTTTTAGCATTACAGGGGAATGGGTGCGTTTTCATTTTTCATTACTTTGTATGTAGTTGATATTTGAGGACTGTTATTGGTGGGAAGTTTTGCTCACTATGGTGCATTGTGCTTAAATATTGTTATGTTGTGACAATGAGCAGCTTGGCTCAAATACTTTGTTGTGTGTAAATGACTAGATCACAACTTGAACTTCCCCTCCTGGGAGAGCACCCTCTAAACAATGGGACCACCCGGGGTGTTTGGGGATGGAAAGGTGGATGGTGATGTGGACGAGATGGATAAGAAGGTAAATCACAGAAGCAGTCCAAAGATATCCCGATCGTCCTGCAGCACTTCAAGGGAGAGGTGAGTTCCTGTTTGATTGCACACACCTCTTTATAAATTGGGACTCAGCAGGTTGCTCTATTTATTCATTACTGCACTTTGCTTTTTTTCAATTTTGCCGAAAGTGATAATTATTTAATATGTTGTAGTCCTTCACAGTATATAGAATAAGAATGCCCTGAAAGCTTCCCATTAAATTGCTGCTTTGCATCTGTATGATCTGTATTTGTAACCTGTGACGGAAGCATTAGCTCTTGCATTACCATTGGTCCTTCTCTCATGCGAATTGATTGTTCCAACTCGGTCAACAAGTCCCATCACTGCACTTTTATCATTTCACTGTCTGGATAACATGGCTCTTGATGGTAACCTACTGCATTATACTCGTGTGATTCAACCACAAGAGCGCTCCATATGGATTGTAACGTGCAGGAGTATTTGATGGACGTCACACATGTCAGTCTTTGTCCTCGGATCACCGAGCGATCTTTAAGTTGGCTGAATTTTACACCGTGGGTGTGAATGGTCACATGGCCATAGCTTGCGCCCAAACTAACGGTTTTGCTACGCTCACGGGCTTTCTTCTGCTTAAGATGACAAACGAGATGACAGCTCCACGCGAGTTGCAAATAATTTAATAATCAGAAAAATGACAGTTCATACGAGCACATTACCATTGAAACCAGAATTGGTGTCAAAGCCACCCAATGCTCTCCTGTTTATACATTTATCGTTTTTAAAAGACTAGTCTAATAATTAATATTTTTTTTTTATAAAGCATTGCAGTGAAGTCTGATCCAAATAATTTTAAAGCAATATATGTATTTGTATATTGGAATCAGTAACAAAAGCGCAAGTGAGCACAATATACGCCCGAACAATAAGGTATATACAGAATTGTGCGACTACATGGAAAACAGCATCCTGGTTGCCATGGCAACCACTTTAGATGACAAACGTATGTCACGACGCACCGTCTCCAGTCTGTACCTATGTACCAAATATGAAACGTGAAAGTTGAAAACTTTGGGAGTTAGAGTGCGGACAGAAACGGATGGACGGACGGACGACAGGTATCACATAATATGCCCATATATATATATATATATATATATATATATATATATATATATATATATATATATATATATATATATATATATATATATATATATATATATATATATATATATATCGGGTGTATAAAATAGTGTGGTAGATAAAAACATTAGAAAGGAAAAAATAACTTGCACCAAAAACTTTAACATTTTCACGCTGATGCTGACACTCATGCCAGGGGTATACGAGCCTCGACAAGGTATACCAAAAAAAAAATCGCTATAGCTCTCTTTTCTTCGAACAGGTGAGCTAAAAAATACAAAACCGACGTAGCCTCAGCACAGGACAACATGATACACACACTTGTACTTTATCTCAAGAAATGACTGGCCACAGTTCCGTACAAACAGAAGGGCTTGGTGTAGATGGCTGGATGAAGGAAAAGTGCACATCAGCTTGCAAACTTGCGAAAAAAAAATAAGAAAAAATCCTGAGAAAATGGCTGCCACCTTGTATGGCTGGTCTGGGGCTCTGACATGACCGTCGCTAGGTAGAAGGAAGCACCTTTCCTCACCCACGTGAGGTGCTTGCTTTACAGGTGGTTTCAGAATGAGAAAATTATTTATAAGATAAAATAATTCATTAATATTCTATCGACAACATTTTTCATACCTTTATTGTTCTAGTCAGCATTGTGTGTGACCTCTAATCATGAAAAATGAACAAAGATATATTTAACTAAAATAAGATATGACATTGTTGCGTGTTTTTGAAAATATGAATATGTATTTTACTGGCTGGCAGGCTTTGGAGTTGGACTCTCAAACGTCTCAGACTCCATGCTACCTGACTATGCCTGCTGATAATTATCAATGGAGCATTGTTGTTATTGTCCAGGATCAATGTGTGTAGTATTCGAGTGATTGTTTTATTGTATTTGTAAATGTCATCAACATGGTACTGAGGCTGCTTTGGGTATCTAAAGGGAGTAGTTTGCATACTGACTGACTTTAAGATGCAATTTTGCACAGGAAACGTAGTTCTGGACGTTCTAATTCAAGGTCCCGATCTCGATCTTGGAACCGCAAGCGTTCACATTCCCGGGACAGGAGGCGCCGGTCCCGCTCCTACTCTCGATCCCGATCACGCTCTCTCTCTCGCAACCGGCGCCGACGTTCTCGCTCGTGTTCACGGTCAAGTGGCCGCCACCGATCCCCTCGTGGATGGCGCATGCGCCGTCCGTTTCGTCGTCGTTCTCCCTCTCCGTGGAGGCCACCACCTGGGCGGCCTGGCCACCATCCCCATCGCAGTCGCAGTCGTAGTCGGTAAGGCTCTCTCACTCTCACTCTCTCTCTCTCTCGCTCTCTCTCGCTCTCTCTCTCTCTCGCTCTCTCTCTCTCTGAAGCCTGAAGTGTTGCTCTTGATGCTAATTTTCTGTCTTCCCAGTACTAATGGCATGTATGTTAACTTTGAAAAAGCATTACAATTAGCATAAGAGGTTAAATGATCAGAGGGAAGTGGCTGAAAACTCAGGTCGAAATGTCATAGAATATCACACACACACACACACGAGACCTTACAAATAGTAAATGTTTAATTTTGATTAAATTTATTTCTTTGGCCTCAAGGTATTTTCTTATTTATTTTGTAATTCTTTTTTTTTTTGACATGCAGCAGTGAAGCTTCATGTAAAGGTTAATCATTGTTTTGGCAGTGTCACTTAACTTTTAAACAATGGGCTCTGGACTTGCCGGTCACCTGTCATCAGTGTTCACACTGTGAGCAGGATAACGTACTGAGAGTGGGACCAAGGTACAACTGAACACAGTTTGTGACCGTTAAAAGTGTAAGGAATGCAATAGATAGTTATTTATGCTCACGTAAAGCGATGACATTCATCATCAACATGGCAGAGCAAGAGGACAACCTTATGATTCTTCAAAATCATCGTGACCATTGGTTAATAGCTTGGGTTTACAAGATGAACAAGTGTGAAACGATGAACAAACTTGATTAGTGTGGGATTGATGGTGACGAGACCGTGACTGTTACGAGAGTTTTTTTCTTTTCTTTTTTTAATCCATATTTGAGGCTTTGACTTTTTCATTGATTTTTATTTATTTATTGAGGTCATAATTGTCTGTGTGAGCAGTGAGCCATGTGCTTTGCCCACCTGCTTGGAGATGCTGATTTGGCCTAAGGCTTTGAATTTCACAACTACATTCTGTCAAATTCCATGCAGTGGACCAAATTCTCATTCTCCTTTAGGCCCATGTCACCTGCAGGGATAGGAGTGTAGTCTGCCTGCCTCTTGGCTCTGACAAGAACGTGAAATTTATCTTAAATTACATTTCTCTTCATAATTGCTCAGCCTATATTCCATCTGCAACTCTGGTTCCCTGCTCAGCAAGGACATGGCTTTCAAGATAGTCCTGTACCGTGGTACCTGATAAACTGTCCCGCTCTCAAAAGTTTTTAATAGGATCGGCACTGCATGTAACTGGGCTAAACTTTGTGTTATTTCCAACTTTTCCAGCCCTAATGCTCTCTCGGTGTACACATCACTTTTTGCCATGCCCTTGTTGTCCACGTTTCCCAGCTCGTGATGCATCCAAACTGCATGCTTTCAACAGGCCACGGCATAGCCGCAGCTCCAGCCATGGAATTAAAGGAAAAAGGAGCCGCAGTCCGAGTTGGGGCTGGGGAAAAAGCAAGGCCATGGATGCGCAAGAAGCATTGGCCAGGCGGTAAGAAGCACGGCACAGAAAGGGGGAGGGAGGAAGCGAGAGAGAGGGCGGGGACCCATTTGATTGGGGCTGGGTTGCTGGTGCAATGTTGGGGGGATGAACAATGTGTGGGTGGGCGAGGGACTTGCAAGACCCTCTGTTTGTTGTGGGAGCCGAGTGTTAATGCAGCCTCATGTAATGCACACACAGCACTTCGGTAGATTGAAGAGGCGTGCTGGAGAGCACGGCGCTTTGGAGCTCGATGGCGCCAGGTAACTCCCAGCGGCGCACAGGCGCGGACGGCTGGTCAGCTTTCTAGCTGAGTGACCTCTTGGCATTCCCGCTCAGAGGGACTTCATTTTGCCTCTTCCTGGTTGTGCAGTGCACATGTCTGTGTCTGTCTGCACATGTGTTTTCCTTCGGGTACTTTTGACGTGTGCACACTTTGTACGATCTGTTATTTTTGCTGATAGCGTTTGTGTTTTTTTACCCCCATTGTGGATGTCCCTCTCACCTCGTGAGTGTACGTGCGCGCACACTCTTTCTCCTGTTCCATTGGCCTTTGTTTATGCTCTCATCTTAAATTTCACCCCTCCAACCCAGCGTGCCTGTTTTCTTAACATTTACCTACCTGTTTGCAGAAGCACAACACACAATACATGTCGTTATCGGGACTTTGATCAACTTGATTCTATTTTTTTTCTTGTTTCTTATAAAGCACTAAAGATCTACAGTTTGTACTTATTTTATAATTTATCCTCTGGAAACTTGGGAGATCATGGGAAAATAAAATTTGAGGATATGTACCCTTCCAAAACCTTTCACAAATTCCCACCTGGGCTGATTGTGTCCTGGTGTACCGTCCCTGCACCCACCCCCAGCTGCGAGTACCGCTGCACCTGACACTGCCCCGGGCAGATGGGAAGGGTGTGGTGTTTTCAGAAGGGTGTCTTGAGGAGTGGGTTTGGGGGGAGGGAGGATTTGAAGGATTGGTGAGGGTCTTGCTTGTTTTTAGCTTGGTATGTTGTTGGGGGGGGGGGGACTTTGAGTTGCGTGCTGTTTGTATGAGGAGTTCAGAGTGTATGGTGGAAGATTATTTTGAAAAAATCTTTCGTGGTGATGCGAAGCTCTTATATGTATGTATGTATGTATGTATCTATATTTTTTCATGTGTATATATATATATAAACATAAAGTGTGGTGAGAGGAATACAAAACGGGCAAAGGGTATATGATGTTTTCACTGTAATTACCCTGACAGTTATTTTGTGATATGTCTCGCTTACATTGGGGTGGGTAGCTTTGAGACATATATGTGGAAGCAGTTGCGTCTAGTTGGATGCATGTTTTAAATGTGCATAGTTGTTGATTTTGCAGACCGTGACAGTTATGGGTAAATTAAACTAACCGTCATGCTGTTATGCTATATGTTTGCATGCATGCCTGGTTGTGTCTGTGTGTGCGCACATGTGTGTTCATATGTGCAAGTAAGGCTGTTGTCAGTATCATGAGAAGAGTAGGTGTGAGATCTGGCCGTGTGTGGTGCAGGCTGGACCGAGCAAAGAAAATCCAGGATAAGCGAGAAAAAGAAATCCAAGAAAAGGCTGAAAAAGAGGCTGCAGGTAAACTGAGTTTTTTTTTTTCGTAACGCTTTAAATGTGAAATTTCACAACGGGAAGTTTTAAGGAGCAACAAACCGCAGGTTAAACTGGAAGGGCACTCGGTAGAGCACATACCTCCGCCAGGCTGATTGGTTTCCGTTTTGTATCCCACTGATCGGGCCGGATCTGGATTCGGACCTGACCTAAAATTGAATCGGCTTGTTCTTGTCACCAAGCCAACTCATTCACCAAGTTTCGTCCGAATCCGTCCATAACTTTTTTATGAGACCGTGCTGCATGTCGTTTTTGACCCTATTTCTCAATGTTGAAAAATCGCTTAAAAATTATTGGATCCAGATCTGTATTTGGATGTTCACCAAAATCGAATCATTTCGTCGGTGTCGCATACCTAAGCTCTCCACCAAATTTCATCCACAACTTTGAGATTTTATTAACAGACAGACAGATAGACAGGAATGAAAAGATAACCTCCATCCACCTTCGGTGATGGAGGAAATTAATTAAAAAAGGGTGCAACATCTGCACCTTCTGTGATTTTGGTAAGGATTAAGATTTGCTGGATTTTTTGGGGTTTGGGGGGGGGGGGAAGTAGTAGGTGTAATAAGTAGAATGGGTTGTGTTGTAAGGGAGGTTATTGTTTAATCAAGGCTCACAGAAGAATGAGATAAGTGGATAAAATGGCAACGTACTGAAAGTTGGATACATGCAAAGGAATTAACATGCAAGGAGGGGAGGAAACACAGTAGCCTACAAGGGAGAGGGTTGAGGCAGGTAAGGTTGATGGGGGTGTAAAATATTGTGTGTTCAGATGGACGATGACGTGAGAGAGTGGTGTACCACCTGCTTGTAGCTCTTGCAGGAAGAGTGGGATCAAACAGCCTCAGGAAGGCAGTTCCACAGCATTAGAATGTACAAGGAGATCCATATTGATTGTAAAAAGATTTGTGTGACAACGTTGAAAACTTTATCCGACATCGCTATTGTATAAAGAGTTTGCCGGGAAGTCATAGTTGGAACACAGGCGATTGTTCGGGTAGTTCATTAACTCTTTTGATTACTGGTGACTTATTTGCCAATTGTTTTGGGAATTGAATGCCAAGTGATGTAAAATTGTAGCCTGAACACTGTGTTTGCATTTTCTGCCCACAGTACTTCGTGCCGCATCCGAGAAGGGAGTCCCTGCCGTATTGTCCTCTGGAAACACAGCACTCATTGGGGCTGGAACAGTCGGCGGTGTTGTTGGGGTCTCCACTGCCGGTGCTCCTGGTCTCCTCGGGGCTGCCGGAATGCCTGGATTATTGGGTCCGGTCCCGAGTCTGCTCGGACCGGTGGGAGGACTCGGGATCCTCGGTTCTGGTGGAATGAACATTGGAGGAATGTGCACTGGAGGACGAACAGGTGTAGGTTTAGGAGCAGGTCTTCTTGGAATCGGTGGTTTTGGGTCTATGGGCTTTGGGCTTGGTTCACCCATTTTTGGTGGGGTCGGAAATGTGGGTGTTGGAGTTGGTGGAAATGAACCAAACATATCGACAGGCATAGACCCTCAAGTCATCATGGTCGCACAGCTCGCCGTTTTGCAGGCACAAGCTGCAGCGACAGCAGCGGCAACTTCTGGGATCGGTGTTTCAACAGGGATCACAAACCCGACTCCAACTCTATCTCTCTGTTCCCCTGGAGAAGGACTTCTACTAAAGAGTGTGGAAGTTGGTGCAAAAAAGAAGAAGCTCTGGCAGGGCAAAGATGGGGTGAGTTGGTTTGTCTGTCTTTGCGGTCATGTCTGTGTCCAGGCCATGCTCAAAATTGAAAACTGATCCAGTGGCATCATTGTCTATGGGTAAAAATGTGTGCATCCTTGGACCGGTCATACCGTGTGCTTGGTCACCATAGCAATTGGCATACTTGTGTTGTTTTGGGCTTTTATATTGCTTTCCTCTTTATATTTAAACAATATTATTGAAAGCTCATGGAGGACCTTGTACACGTACCACCTTGGGACAACCTTTGTAAGCATCAACATAGTTTAATATGAATTTACAAGGGCATTAGGAGATAATATATTTTAATGCATGAGGAGATGACCGTGTGAAGAAGTTTAGTCACTCAAACTTTTGGTCCTCAACATCAGCCATGATCTTTCTTGGGCAAACCATATGTCCAATTTGGCCTCCAAAGCCAGGCGCTGAATGGACATCCGTCATGCAGTCTTTCCTTGGCAAATCTGAACTTTTATCAACTCACAAGAACTTAATCTACAACTTGATGGAAGAGTGCTCTCTCCTTTGGGCTGATGTGCCCTCCCTCACAACTTGCATTTCTTGTTGCTGCAGAAACCAAGGCCCTCCAAATCATTGGAATCTTCCTCGACAAAGATTAATCTCTGGGCCTATTACTCTTGCATCACAGACAGATTGCTGGTCTCTCTCTTCTCCCACCTCCTTTCTGGTCTTGCACCCTCTGGCCTTTCCTTGCTCTGCAAGTTGGATTGGCTTCATACAGGTCAACGAGCTCAAGACTTGAGGCCATCCTCTGGTGTCGATCCTGTGTCGAGGTTTTGAGGAACCCATCTTGCAGAAATCTTAGACATGTTCAAATGTTCATGGATGATGGTCACAACACTTCCATGCGAAATGCCAACCTCAGTGCTTATTTCTTCGACTTTGATACGCCGGTATCAAAGTATGATACGCCGGTATGACCTCAATAAAGTTCTCGACTTGGGCTCCATTTTCCTCGTCAATGGCATATGAAGGCCGTTCTGACCACTTGAACTCCTTGGCCCACTTTGTTATGGTAGCATATGAAGGGGAATCTGTGCCATTAACTCCCACCATGCATCAATGAATTTCTGTTGTTTTGGAACCTGCTTTGGTTAAGAATTTTATGACACTCAGATGCTCAATTTTTCGAAATCTGTAATTTTCTCAGTTAACATACATGCAATACTCACTCTGAAACAGTAAAAGGTATAAACTGAAGCAAATTTACAAGCATTCCTGCATTGCAAAACTTCTTGACCGACCCTAGTATTTTAACTCCTCGAGCTTCGACCATGTACACAAAAATATATAAAATAAACCAATGTCACCCGCAGGGTGACCCGTATCTTGCCAAAAGGTGACCACGTGTGACTTCTTTAAGGTCACACTGAGGTGAACAGAGCTGCTATCCACCAGGAGCGACTCCTTGAGGAATATCTGCCTACGAGAGATTCCGATGACAATCGTTCTACAGAGTAACCATGAAAAATATGCTTTTGCCTCATAACGTCACCAAATGACGTCATAATGTCTCAAGCTTGACATATCTAGAAAGCAGTCATCGAGGTGTTCAATTTGAGGTACTACACTATATGGTTCCTAAAACTTGGAAATTCTGACCTTGGGGTCAAATATGTTTGACCTTAGGCGCTAACCATGAAGGTCAAGGCCAATCGCCACCAAAAATTAATCAGCTGAGCACCAGACCATGAACTATATTCCCATGAAGTTTGAAGAGGATCCGATCTAAATTACTCAAAAAATAAGGGTTTCGTCGACTCCCCTGATTTGCGAGTGACCTTGACCTTTGACCTTGACCTTCATAATTTTATGTGCTGAAAGGGACCTCCTATAGGCCTCTGATATGCGAAGTTACAAAAAATTTCCAATGATAACTGTGCTCTGCAGAGTGATTTATACGTGATTACAGACCAAAAAAATAAAAAAAACATATGAAGGTCAAGGCCAATCGCCACCAAAAATTAATCAGCTGAGCGCCAGACCATGAACTACATTCCCATGAGGTTTGAAGACGATCCGATCAAAATTACTCAAAAAATAAGGGTTTCGTCGACTCCCCTGATTTGCGACAAAGTGACCTTGACCTTTGACCTTGACCTTCAAAATTTTGTGCACTGAAAGGGACCTCTTATAGGCCTCTGATATGCGAAGTTACAAAAATTTCCAATGATCACTGTGCTCTGCAGAATTTTTTTATATGTGATTACAAACAAAAAATAAAAAAAACATACAAGCTGACTTACATGTCTTGCAAAAACTTCGTTTTGGCAAGATAATGAACAAACACCTAAATGAATCTGGGATCCCAGCTTCATGATGTAAGTGCTCACTTGGGAATACCAAACAGGCCACCATTAATTGTATTTATCTACTCCGAATACAAGGTCATTATGAAACGTACAATTGTAAAAGAGTGATCATCAAAGGAGATTTTTTTTTTTATATATATTTTATTTTTCTGGCGGGTGAGAGGAGGCTCCTGGAGGTTTGCTTTGGAGGTATCATTTCCTTGCCAATTTAATACGCAAGCTCAAACCAAGACTGTGCCTGAAACTTTCCAAGGACTAAATTCCTGGGTAGTGGGACGCAGCATATTCGGAACATGTCTGTCAAAATGTTTCCCTCATTTAAAGTGTTCCTTTTGATGCAAGTGTTGCCCATCATTGGTTTTCTCAAATTGTGGGTTTACCTTCACTTAGCATTAAGGTTCCGCAAAACCGCAGTGTAATCAGCCACGGACACCAACCTCTTGAGCAGAACTTGTTGGGATTTCTTTTCGTTTTCTCAAATTATCAGTGCATTACATGGCCTTCCCCAAAATGGCTGTGATGCTGCTGTCTTCCAGAAAATGACTGTCACGCTGAGCTTCTCAAAACGCCCAGTTTGGTTAAACGTGCTCTCGAATTCTTGTTTTGGAATCCATCTTCCAAAATCATCTCGTCAACAATATGACCTCGTAACAACATTGATATTTTTCGATTTTTTTTCTTCATGCGAATTGTTTTCACCATCCCCTTTTTAACAGAAATCTCAGACTGAGGAACATTGGGAAAAGCTCAACTTTGGAGACCAAGAACAGAATGCAAAGTTCCGTAAGCTCATGGGAATACAGGTATGATAGTGGTGGATGAATGAAAGAGTAACTTGTAGAATGTACTTATTTTGGGGGGGAGGAGGGAGGGGTTTGCTCATTTTTTGGGCACTAGATTCCAACTCTTCTTTCCAATATTCCATGGCGACTGTTTTTTTTTTTATTCTGAAGCTCACATATTCATCTTCTGATGTGAATGTAGTTGGGAATACAACAACTACGTTGCACTTTCACTGCCGAGTGTTCTGATCCTTTGGGGGTGCGTGTGTCTGAGTAGCAACAGGCAGCAACGAGTACAGAGGAGAACCTACAGACGTTGCGGCAACAGGAGCAGGTGTTCCGCGCGTTGGATGCGCAGTACACGGCTGCACGTGCTCATACGCACACGCAGCGAGGAGCCGGGCTGGGGTTCAACTCGACGGTGCACGGCATAGACGGCGACTCGTAACACACTTGGCGAGCGGCGGCCTGCAGTCAAATCTCATGAGTGGACGAAGCGGTATCTCAGGTTGTCGACGCTGTGTGCAGTGTTGGGGAGCTATTTGAATACCGTTCGATTTGTAAAGTATCTGTTACTCGTGGTGTACCATTTAATCGGTTAAATTGTGCATTTTTTGCTGCCGAAATGTAAGTACCTGCCCAAAGCGAGTTGGAAAATCTGATACGTTTCCTAGTGCGTATTTACAGGATGTGTAGCTCTGTGGAGATGACCACCAGCAGGCTGGGTGATTTCCCACAATACTACACAGTCCTTCCTGGGCACTTCCTTTGCCCTATTTGGAGAAAAAAATTCAATCTTCAGCCATTTGGAAAACAAGTTGAGTGCTCGATCTGAACTTAGATTGTTTTGTCCAAAAATAAGTCACACAGCTGCATTGTTTGGATTCCGATCCCCAGCGCTGCCATTTGTAAGAAGCAGGAAAATCCTTTTGTTTCTGCACACTGTCACGAAGTCCTTTTTCTAAAGCCTTGGTCACTGACGGGGCTTTCCTTGGACATTTTCTCTTCCTCCTGGCTGAGTAGTTGTGTTCTTCACCGATGCACCTAGCGTGTGCAAGAAGTGAATCTTTGCTTTGGTTTTTCCATGCAGGAACTGTTTATTTTTAAACAAAGTCGCCACAACCATTGCAGCACGTGGGGTGGGGGTTGTTGCTGTTATCCCTGTACATAGCGCTGCAATTTCTTTAGCATGTAGATATATCACTATTGCTTTTCTGTATCGATCCGTGTTTAAATAAAAACCCTCTTGTCAGTTGTTCCCTCATGCTCATTGTATGGCTTTGGATTGTCATGCACGACTCTACTTTTACCCAACAAAGGTCTTTCCACTTAATGATGGGTAGTAGCCCTGGAAACATTTTCATCGCGTGTACATTGCTAATTAAACGTCGAGTGCCCTCACATCACTTCACTTCACTTGACCTCAAGTGGCTTTTTTATTTTTTTTATTTTTTCCCTTGTTTCTACTGTCTATGGAACCACCTTTTATTAAGATTTTCAAGAATATGCTGATTGTTTATGCATCCAGTATGAAGGAGAAATAAAATGTATTTACTACCAAGCTTTGGCTGGTTTACCAATTTCCACCATTTCACAAGAGGGCACAAGGATCTGTTCTTACAAGAGGAGACTTGGCATGCTCAGACTTTAATTACCATCGCTGGAGGAGAGGGTATTGCATTTGGGTCCATTTGTTTGTTTGTCTGTCTGTTCACACAGAACATGAGTGTTTTTCTCCGCAACTGCTCGTCGGATTGAGACAATTTTCACTATCGGAGCGACTACTCGTGTGGAGTGTTTTATTGATAATTATGATGTCATAGGTTGTGGTGTGGCAGCCATGTTGGATAAATAGAAAAACTTTGGACCTCTATCTCTGAAACGGCACCAAGAAAAAAAACAGTGAAATTTGGCACATGACAAGTACTCATGGGGAATGTGATTTTAAAATTTTTATTATTATTTATTTTGTGACATCATAGGTACCTTCATTATGATGTCATTGCATATGTAGAACGCTACATCTAATCAGTATAAAATTTGAGGGTCCTCGGGATAAAATGGTCAACAGAAAAAAAAATTGACAATCGGTCACATGATTCAGTACCATATTAAAAGAAAAAAAAATCTAAAATATCTCTGAAGTGGCTCAACAGATCGAGGCGAAACTTTACATGGATGATCGCCTATCCATGAGGAACCAAAGGTTCACGTATGACATCGTCTGTTACATGGTTTGGCAGCCATATTGGATTTACTCAAAAAACAATAAAAAATCTTCTCCAGAATGGCTGGACAGATCGAGGGGAAACTTCACACGAATCGGATGCATTGTCTGGCAGCCAGAATTATGAAAAAAAAATTTGATCTGGGTACTTTTTGATATATTTTAAAATTTTTGTATTTATTTATTTACTTTTTTGAATAAGGCTCACTTGGCTGTGCCTGGATGAGTTTGAGGGGAGAGGAGTAGCAGCTGAAATGCAAATCCTATCCAGGTTCCTCCTGATAACTGCATCTTTGCTTTTTGCTTGTTTGGGTTCCTTCTGATGACTCCAATGCAGGACTGTTCCTATTTGGTCTTCCATTTGATTTGAATTGAATTTATTTTAATCCCATACTAAATTCAATTGAATAATAATAAACATGGGTCGGGGTCAGGTGGCCGATCAAAGCAGGACATCTTGGTACCCGGTCATCACTGCCAGCAGTTCTTAAGTGGCAGTTCTAGTTATGTCTCCAATTAATTATGTAACACCCGTACACAAAATACACCACACACAACAAGTCCCAGCAATGGTCTGCAATCCTTAATTGCTCTTTTTTTTTGTTTGTTTGTTTCATTTGGCATGCCCATGTCATAGACTGTGCAGCAACCTGAAAAGAAGCTCCAAAACTTTGTTTCATGATGGATACTTTAAATTTGGGATTTTGAGAGATCTATTTGGTGGACTCTGGATAAAACATTCTCCACGTGCTCTCTGGCCATCCATGTTATGGGGATCTCAAAGTTGACCACTTTTGTCCAAAAAGGTTTTCTGGCATTTTGCCTATTTTCATAGACTTGTAGTTTCATGACTTGATCGCTGGGCAGTGAAACTCGTGGAGCACTCTGATATCGCATTGCTTCAAAATCATAAATACTGAGTTTGTCCATGTTTTATTCAAAGAATTACCCAAAGTAAACCAGTAATTTATGTGGATTTTTTCTCATTTCAAAGGGACAGTGCCTTCGTTATACACACAAATAAATGTAAATGAACACGTCAGTAGAACACACTAGGATGCTGAAGTATTGAGATCATACAATCGGTAATTAAGAAGTTACAATTAATATAATTGGTACCTTCAGCAAATGTTTCAGCTATGACAAGTTTGAACAATAAAGAGTATGGCATGCACCTTGGATGCATCAATTTGACCAGGAACAGATATCTAAGTGTATTGGTGCAATCTGTTAAGATAACAGACTAATCAAACATGAATTGGATCAGTCAATGATGTCTGTTTCATCATCGCCCCTTTCATTCTGATTCTGATGTACCATACTCTGTTACACAGCATTGGTGCTGCTGAAGCAGTTTATTAGCAAGGGTTATACTGGGTGGTTTGCCATTGCCTTCCCAGCAGTAATTACGATAGGAATTTAGAATTTGGCTCGGGTGCCGGTGATGGCTCACCTTCTCTTGGCAAAAGACATTGGGGATCTTTAACATCCACTAATGTTGGCAGACGGGACACGCAGTTTAATGTCCATCTGAAGGACGGCACACTCCTTGATGAATCACCAAGCCTGTGAAACACCACAATGACAGTTTATAGTTGTGTCAAGATTCAAAGCCAGGCTTGATAGCTTAGAGGTGAGTGTGCATACTTCTAGGCCATCCTGCCAGACCATCCCTTTCATTACCACCCTCAAATAACAATTCTGTCAGTGTTTTTGATGAATTCATGCAATTTTGGTATTTACAAATATCTGTGCGTGACAAGCCGGAGTTTTGGCATGAACACTGCCGTATTGCACATCGACAGTTTACAGACATATCATATCCGGTGCAGGATCTTGTGTCATCCAAACAATTGTCAATTCATTATTTGCCAACCACGGCCAAAAGGAGATGGAGCATTGATCATGGATGAGACAACACACTTGTGAATAGCTCATTGATAAATAGCCTGTAAGATACAGTGGTAGCCCTGTGGGTCATCCCAGTGTCATGGTGTGAATTCCGGTGGGTCCGCATTAACAAAGGCCGGCTGAATTGGCTGCCCAGGGCTGGATCGTGAGTCTTCATTCCGATACCATACCAGTGGAACAACTGAGCCAGGTGATGCGTTGTGCTATCGGTGGCGTGTGTCTGATCATGAGCAGGGGAGCAGAGCCAATGAGGCGCACAATACGGTCCTGCGGCTGATTGCTCATCAATTAGTCCTTCAATGGACTCTCCGCATTGCAAGAATGATCACTAGTTCAAATTCACCCTGAGACCAGGTATATTTAATATTGAATGGCACTGGATGACAAGAATGTAAGAAAGAAACATTAACATGAACGGCACTCAGTGGAGCGCATACTGTTACGAATTTGGAAGCTTACTACACACAACAGCCAGGTCCTAGAGATCAGTTATATCGGTAAGTACGTGTTTCTAGTTAGGATCCCGTCCCTAGTCTAATGGGAATTGTACATGCGCTGCAGAGTTATTTCATAGTTAGGATTTTTACATCACTTGTAACAACGATAATGCCCATCTTCGCTTTCACAACAACAACAGTCTGCTCGTGGCATTCTTCGTGTGCTCGCCGGCGAGAGTGTGTGGGCGGAGTTTAACATGGGCATGGTGTCCCTCTTTGGCCAATCGGCAAGGAGCAGGCATCTCACTCGCCCCATCTCCCGCTCAGCACCATCGCCATTACGCACGTGGTCGGAGGTGAGGAGGTAGGCGGAGCTACAAACGCCTCTGATCGGGACTCCACCCAGAAGGGTGGGAGTTGCCCCGCCTACCGTGGGCCTGTCCAATGGGAGACGGCCAGGGATCGCACGATGGGTCCGACCAATCAGGAGCCGAGTGGCCAGGAGAAGAAGCGGCTCCCTCCAAAAGAGGGGAGAGTGGTTGTCGGGACGAGCATGGAGAGACGGAGATCATGGGGATAGCGGTCCACAGTCTTGGTGCTGGCGACGCCAAGGTCGTGGGTTCAAGACCCACCATGGAGGTTCGGGTCGGTGTGACCGCACGAGGCGGGACAGGTACCCTGGCCCGGCTCTACTGATTGAAGACCCACTGAAGTCCATTTTCTGGGTGTGTGTGTGTGTGTGTGTGTGTGTGTGTGTGTGTGTGTGTGTGTGTGTGTGTGTGTGTGTGTGTGTGTCCGTGGGCCCCGTCTGATAAGTAGAAACTGTTAAGTGCCTGTGTTCCTTGTACATTACATTTTCATATTTGGATAACTCTGCTCTGTGTTCCCCTCCCCAATTATTGTTATAAATAAATACCCCCCTTTTTGTTGAATGTACCAGCTCGTTTCTGTGTTTATTTCATTGGCTTGGCATGGTGCGTGTTGGAAAATAGCGAAGCAGCAAATTGTTCATTTGGTCCGGCGCGGCTCTGGTAACTCCGCTCGGTTACGCCGGATCAGAGCTGTTACCTGCGACTCGGATCGGACAGAGTCGGCTGAGGGTGTGGTTCCCCGGTTGTTAGACTGCGTGGGTATTTAGGTATATTGAAATTGGCAATTGACCCTATCCCACGTGGTTGACCTATTGGCGATCTTCGGTCCGATAAGGGACCCTTGACCTTTGGATTTATCTGAAAGGTACGACCTAAATTCCAGGTGTTCGGTGGAGCCGACTCTGCTCCTCCTTGCGGTCGTGCTCGCCACCGAGATCCGGCCCCACAATACCTCTGCCCGGCTGCACATTTTACATTTTGTATCCTATTGATAGGTGGATCGGCATCCGGACCTTAACCAAAATCTAAGCTTCTTGTGACCTACCCAACCCGTTCACAAGTGTTGTCTGAATCCCTCCACAACATTTTGAAATATTGTGATAAAAAAATTACACTGTTGAGCCAAAACATTATGACCATTGACAGGTGAAGTGAATAACTGATTATCTTGTTTCATTGGCACCTGTCAAGGGGTGGGATCTATTAGGCAGCAAGTGAAGTCAGTTCTTGAAATTGATGTGTTAGATGCAGGAGAAATGGGCAGGAGTAAAGACCTGAGCGAGTTTGATAAGGGCCAAATTGTTATGGCCAGAGCATCTCTGAAACAGCAAGGCTTGTGGGGTGTTCCCGGTCAGCAGTGGTGAGTACCTACCGACAGTGGACCCAGGAGGGACAAACCGGCAACAGGCTGTTGGGCACCCAAGGCTCATCGATGCGCAAGGGCAACGAAGGCTATCCCGTCTGGTCCGAACCAACAGAAAGTCTACTGTGGCACAAGTCACAGAAAATTTTAATGGTGGTCACGGGAGGAATGTGTCACAACCCACAGTGCATCGCACCCTACTGCGTATGGGGCTGCGTAGCCGCAGATCGGTCTGAGTGCCCATGATGACCCCTGTCCACCGTCAAAAGCACCTACAATGGGCACGTGAGCGTTAGAACTGGACCTTGGAGCAGTGGAAAGTGGTCGCCTGGTCCGATGAGTCCCGTTTTCTTTTAGATCAAATTTCAAATTTTTGACCTGTTTTGAACTTAACTTTTTTGTAGCACATCAACGTTAAAGTTTTTGGTGCAAGTTATTTTTTAGAAGCTTGCCATTCATTTAATATGTGTACTAGGATGCTGATATTTGGCATGGAGGTTCCTTTGTAGTATACTATTGGTGTAGTGAAGTTGAAATTAACAAATGATTTTTAAAAATGAATTAAATTTCAACCAAAGATGGTGTCAAAGCCACCCAATGCTCGCCTGTTTATACTAGACGCTTGCCATTCATTTAATATGTGCACTACTACTAGTTTACTGATTACAATATACAAATACATATATTGCTTTAAAATTATTTGGATCAGACTTCACTGCAATGCTTTATAAAAAAAATATTATTAGAATAGTCTTTTAAAAACGATAAATTGGGTGGCTTTGACACCAACTCTCTGGTTCTCTTTACGACGGGCACATCCATGCACGTGAGATCGCCGTGAGCTCAGCGGAGGCTCGACACCCGCTTCTTTCAACGACGCCGACTCCCGCCTTTTACCATGGACGTTTGACACCCCGTTCAGCAGCTCTATGGACGCGAACTGGCTCTTTTTCATATCGGGCTGAGCATTGAGGTGGTAATTGTTGTTGACGTTTTATGAGCGCTTCACGTTTCGCTCGGTAATTCTGACAAATGGCTGTGGTATGGAGTGTCGGATCGTTATCTGGGAAGAGATGAGGGAGAGCGAGGCCAGGCTGATGGGAGAGATTGGGAAGATAACGAAGGAGGTAGAAGAATGAGTTGAAGAAAAAAATGGAGAGGAACACAGGGGGCGATTCAGGAGTTAAGAGCCGCCAAGAAGGAAACAACAAGAGAGATGACGGCAATTAAAACCGAATGTAAAATGGCACATGAGAAAACTAACGAAGAGAGTAGAGAAGGTGACACAGCCGATGGGAACAAAGGAACGGGAAATGGAAACACAAATAGAAACAACGAAGGTGACGTTAGAGGGGGTGACGTCATGTGGGTAAGCGACGGTGACAGGAACGCCGATGTGTGGAGCTCAGTGGTGAGCCAGCCCCACACAAGGAGGCTCAGGAGCAATAGTCTCGGGGGGAAGATAGTTAGGCCCACCTGGGGTGCCAGCGACGGTAGTCGCCTCACAGCGCCTCAGCTACTCGCAGCTCCTAACAGCTGTCCGTCGGTTGTGGCTAATGGCGGTGGATGACGCTCAGATCGATCGTGCTCGTTCTGCTCAAGACCTGCTCTTGGCGTCCCTGGTTCCTGGGGGTGATGACGTGACGTTGATTGGCGTTCAAGCCTGTTCGCGAGTGGGTTGGTGTTTTTATTCGCGAGTGGGTTTTTATTTGGTGAGTGAGACTGAATTTCTCTTCCCCCCTGAATGATCTGCTGGGTACCCTTTGTCTGTGTTTAATTGTTAAGTAAGACATCGTGATAAACATGTTCTCTTTGTGTCTTTTTCTATCAGTGTCTGATTGATTATTTATTTGCTTGTGATAATTTTGATGGATTTGAATTTACTAATTTTTACCACACGGAAATAGTTCTTTTTATTTATTTATTTTCTTATTAATAAATTCCTTTGTTGACGTTCCAACCAGTCCGTGCTTGTCCTTTCCTTCCATTGATCCAGGATTGTCTGAACCTAGTTAGACTGGGAGGTAATTACCAAACGAATTGACCTGTAATAGTCGGCACGCACCAGCGGTAAACGCTCGGCCGCCCTAATTAAGATCTAATCAAGATAAGATTGCTTTGTTGAGGGCGTGCTCCCCATTCAGGAAACCACATGACCTCTAGTTAAACGGAAAAATTAGATGGTGGACACTGGAACTCATGGTTAACTGATTGGTGTTCGTGGTTCTAAAATCTAAAGTAACCCACTATATCACGAAGTTAATCGTGAGCGGTGGCCCCAGGTCCGGCTCTTCCGAGGACGAACAGGGATTAAACCCCCTCATAATACACTTGGTACCTGAGGCCGTAACAATATATATATATATATATATATATATATATATATATATATATATATATATATATATATATATACATATGTATTATTAATTTTATTATATGTGTATTATGAAGGGGTTAATCCTCGTTTCTCCTCGGAAGAACCAGAGACCGGGGGACAGTTTAAAAGTATAACCATATTTGCGTAGTTAGGATTGATTCAGAACTCTTCGCACCATCCAGTGTCGGGATGATCACCGGCCACTGGACTTGCCCTCCTGAGGGACTTGAGAATGAGATGTGTCATGACGTAAATGTAAGATTCTGCTCTTTTTCCTTTCCAGGGGAACCTTGGGAGTATTGGGTATGAATTTGGCAATGGGGATAGCAGGATATAGGAGACAAGACAAAGCAACGAATTGTAAAAAGAGGGGGGCTAGGGGAGTGTAGATGATGGAAAAGACGTTTGATGGGTGTGGACGAGTAAGGCCAACCCTGAGCTCTCTCTACCGAGACTGGTGTTGGCTCAGTGGTTAGGGTGGTGGCTTGGGATCCTAGGGTCCTGAGTTCAAGCATCGTCGGCCGCTGAATTAATACACCAGGGGGTTGACTCAGCCTGTCATCCTTCCAAGGTCGGCGAAATGAGTACCAGTTCCAGTGTGTGTACTGGTAGAGGGGCACTGCATCAGCGACACAGTCGTGCTTCAAGAAATGATAGCTACCCCGGCAGCTAAGCTGCCATACGACCACCAGCTCTCTCTCTACTGGACTGGCACCACCGCCAATGCCCCAGGTATGTGCACACCAGGGACCGGCTGATGTTTGATGGCATTACCTGTTGTGCTGTTTTCTGTTCGCTTTGCCGTTTGCTTTGTCTCTCCATCCCCAAGACCATCATAAGCATCACTCACCTTGCTGGATCACTTGCTTTGCATCCATTGCATCACTCACCTCACTGCACCATTTGCTCCGTGGCCTGTGTTCCACCCCCACCTGTTATGTGGACTGCCCTTCACTCAGCCCCGTACTTCAGGGTGATACCTTTCCTGTTAATTTTATGGACTGCCTTTACTGCAGCCCTGTTTCAGTATTCCACCATACTCATGAACTGCCTTTGTTGCAGCTCTGCTCCTGCTCTTTAATGGCCACTTCAAAGAAACTTTGAAATGGAACATGGCCAGCCTATGCTACATTAGGTGTGCCTCCAGCAACCTGTCCACTCCTCCATTGTGCTCTTTCTTATTTTCCTCAGACCTGGTCCTGGGTCAGATTGCATGGAGCTGTGTAGATTATTAAAGCCCACCGGCTATCTGTTTTAGTTTTGAAAATTCCGGCAATTTCGGTGTCGCATAGGTTGTTTGTGTGAATCAGTTAGGTCGTTCCCAACACATCAGGTGGGACATCTCTCGTTTCAATTGTTGCACATCTTGAAGGGTAGAGTTAAAACGTACAAGGTCGGGGGTAACTTCACTGCATGTCACATGGTAGTGCTAACTTTTAATGGCAATGATGTAACTTTTAACCGATGTCTCCAGCTGTTGGGTGACTCGGGCGAGTCTGAGGTAGGCGAAGGAGTAGTGCTGTGGATTTCAGATTTGTTGGACGCCCATTTGTTGTGGATTTCAGAATCCAATCCGAGTAATGCACGCAACATCCAGGTCCTCAGGCAGTTATTTCCATAAATGCATGTTCAGAATAGACCCATCCCCTTGTCTGGTGGGATTCGAACTCTGATGCGTTGGAGAAGGGTAGAGAACAGGTTCCCTTTATTTCTTATGGGATAACCTTTTCCTCTTACGACATGTTCATGACGTATGATTTTACCTGTTTTCATTTCTGCATGAGCGATAGTCACCGTTCGTGGACGCGATAAGATAGGCATTAGCCCAACGGAGATTCTCTTTCCATCAAGACACATTGGCTTGGAAATACATAATTTATTTTGGTTATCATTTTCAAATTGGACTTACAGGACATTTGAGTTATTAATCACACCGCAAGCTTTTCATGAACCGTTCATTCTGACGATCAAACATGGCTGTGGTCTCGGATCATTTACCTCAGGACCCACCTTTGTCCAATGACATTCGGCATCCCGTTCAGCAGCTCTATGGATGCAAACCGGCTCTTCTTCGTGTCAGGCTGAACAGAGAGGTGATAATTGCGCGTTGACATTCTGTAGGCGTTTCATGTTTCCGCTCAGTTGTTCCGGCAACTGACTGCTCCCTGGGATTTGTCCAGTGCCCCGAGCATGGCGTCGTAAGCCAGGCCTGTGTTGATTGAGCGTTGTGTCTCGTTCAATGGTCGGAAGGATGAGCACGAGAATGGACGGTTGGAGGTTTCATGCAGTGATGCGCCAATAGGCAAGCTGGATTTGGCTGAAATCATGCTTGAGGCTCTGCCCACACTGGTCACCTATAAAAGAATGGCAGGACTGCCCTGTTAGAGTTGGTGAGAGATCCTGCTGACGGTGTGGAGACGCTGTATATGTCTCAAACAAGTCATCATTGTTCTTGCCAACAGCTGGGCTTTGCTGGTTCAAGGAAAAGCCAAACATTGTCATCAATCAGCACTGTTTGAGGGAGAGAACAGCTGGCCTTGAACACTCAGGAAGTAACGGAGCAGGATAATGACAGGAACAGGCCTTGCTGTCAATCAATAAAAGGCAGCTGCAGAGCCAAGGGGGAAATAATTAATCCTGTGCTTTAATCTCCTAATGGAAGTTGATGATGGGAACAGGATGAATCATGCTAACAGGTGGTCACACAAGGGTCAGAGTAAAATTGTATATTAGGCAGCGCTGAACTGAGTTTGCCAGAGCTGGGCTTGATGAACTACTGTGTGTGTTCCTCCCCTCTCTCCATATGCATATGTTCTGATGTGAATTAAACTCTTCTCTAAGATCGGTGTGAACATAACTTGATTTCAATCAGTGCGGACCTCACCTGATCTCAACAATGGTCGGGAGGATAAGCACGAGAATGGACGGTTGGAGGTCTCATGCAGTGATGCGCCAATAGGCAAGCTAGATTTGGCTGAAGTCATGCTTGAGGCTCCGCCCACACTGGTCGCCTATAAAAGAATGGCAGGACTGCCCTGTTAGAGTTGGTGAGAGATCCTGCTGATGGTTGGTGAGATCGCCTGCTGACGGTTGGTGACAGCTCTTGCTGATGGTTGGGGACAGCAGCAATGGAGGTTGGTGACAGTTGGACTACTCCTGCTGGTTCTGCTCAGTACCTGATTATTGGTGTACCTGGTTCTTGGCATACCTGGCTCTTGGCGTTCCTGGGGTGACGACATGATGCCGATTGGTGTTCGAACCTGTTTGCGGGTGGGTGCACGGCGAGGTTGTGTGCACAACAAATCTAAATCCTGCAAACATTGCACGTCACAACTTTTGCCAGGTCTTCTGCATACAAACTGGCATCTCTTCGATCCAAAAAGTTCAAACTTCGATTCATCAGACCAGAGTACCCGCTTCCATTGTTCAGTCACCCAATGTTGGTGTTGCCTTGCAAATTTCAGTCTTTTCACCTTATTCTGTGTTCTCAACGGTGGTTTCTTTGCTGCAGCTCCACCATGGAGACCTATTGCAATAAGCCTTCTGCATACAGTGATGGACAAGATTGTTTATGTTCAGGGCTACTCTCATTTCATTTTTCAGCTGCTAATTGATTTTCTTACATCTCACAAACTGAGCAATTTCAGGTGCTTATCTTGCCTTGCAGAGGTTCTTCTGGGTCTTCCTGGCCTTTTCGTGTCTTGTACAAAGCCAGTTTTCCCATCAGGCTTTACAAAGTGTATGTCACACCATTGTCAGAGATCTTCAGCTTTTCTGCTATTTTCTTCATGGTGTGCCATTATTCACGCAGAGTTTGGATCTTCACACGCTGTTCTGTTTAAAGGCCCGGTCACACCTTGACGTTTTAGCCAACGTATGCCGATTTTTGAATTTTTTTTCTAAAACGCTGGCACACGTTGAATACGTTATGGGTAAGTTTTGATAACATTGAGAGCACGCTGGCATACGTCGTAGTACGTTGCCATACGTTGTTGTACGTTGGCTTTAAACGTTGTACTTTTCGGTTGTCCTCAAATTTTTTGATGCTTGAAATTTCACGACGTATGCCGGCGTATGACTCACACGTTCCGCTACGCTGGCCACAGGTTGTATGCACGGTCTGCTATCGTTGAGACGTCAACACATGCTACTTGTAAGTTAATCATAAGTTGAGACACGCCGAGGTAATGTTTAGCGTACCCGAAACTTATTTCTAACCTATGATTAACGTGTTGTTGGCACGTTACGCGATCGTTGCCACACGTCGACAGACGTTACTTTTAAGTTACTCATAGGCTGAAAGACGTCGGTATAATGGATCGTCCTTGCGTCAGCGTCGACGGCCACGGCCAGGACACTTATTTGCAGCATTCTTCAAACTTTTCTTCGGCATGACGAGGATGTTCACACTTCGATGTCTAGCTTGGCTATGATTCCAATTGTCCATCGGCAGCGTCTATTTAAAATAGTCGAGTTTGAGCGTTTTAACACGTTCAGAAGAAACGTTTCAAATTTCCAAACCCCAGCGTCAAAAAAAAAAAAAAAAAAAAAAAAAAAACAAAGGCGAGTGACAGCAATTTAAATCGTTCATTGTAAACAATGAAACTAGTTGAGTGGTACCGTTTAAAAGTCGTTGAGTGTAAAAAAATCCAATTGTTGAGCGCAAGCGTCTACTTTCAATAGTGGAGATGCAGCCATTTAAATCGTTGAGTAGCAGCCTATGAACCTACCCGTGGACACGCGGACGCAAGGACGATCCATCATAACCCACACCCTCCCTCTCACACCCACCTACTACTGCCAACATGAACAAACTACAACTAATACTAATACTAATACTAATACTGTTACTGCTGACATGGACATCGACTCAAAAAGGACTCAAACACTGTTGGGTTCCCCTTTTATGAGCAGCATTTTTATATACCAATTCCCAAAACCGCTGGGAACACGTCTTTATATGGCAGTTGTAAGCTAGAAACACATTCTTTTTTTTTTTTTTGTCGATCGGAAGACGTCATTCGAATACGTCTACATACGTCGATGTGTGTTGGGACTACATAAAGAATTGGTTCAAAGCACGTCAAACATAAGTTAGAAATAAGTTTCGCGTAAAAAAGACATTACCGCGACGTGTTTCGACTTATGAGTAGCTTATAAGTAGCGTTTGTGGACGTGTGTAAGCGTCCACATATCGTGTGTAAAACTTAATCCCATCGCATGCGAACGTGTGTCATACGCCGAGTACGTCATAAAATTTTGAACATGTTCAAAATTTCTTGACGTACTCTACTTACTATGACTTATGATAGCGTATTTAGCGTTCTACTCGCGCATACCAAACTTACCCATACCGTATTCGACGTGCCCCAACGTTTTAGACACACTTTTTGTTACGTCGGCATACGCTGGCAAGATCGCCAAGGTGTGACCGCGATGTTGTCACTTCCATTTCTACGGCAGTTATGATTTGAATCGTTGTGCGTCAGCCTTTTAATAGGCTACGTCACGACATCGTCGGCGATGCGTGCAACGCGCTATGCCTGCGTTAGACTATCGTTGGGCATCGGTTGTGTAGGCCGACAACAGGTTCAGCATTCGTTGGTATAAGTTATCTATAACACAACGAAACGTTCTGTGTCCGTTACCAATGCGTTATACATAAGACCAAGTCGCTATGAATACGTCCGAATCTTTAAAAAGAAACATCAAAAGTTCAACGTAAGCCAGCGTTTTAGATACATTTTAACACGTTGCCATCGCTGGCTAAAATGTCAAGGTGTGACCGGGCCTTAAAGTTGCTTTCTTGCTCCCATTCTGAACCTACTCAGACTTTCAAGCAAGGGACCAAGTGGATGAAAACTAATTTCACAGATTCAGTCATTTGCAACTTTTATTGTGGATTCTTGTAATTTACATTAATGTAACTACTGTTGATTACTTCAACAATTTATTATCTTCACTGCACAGAAAAATTCCAAACTATTCCTTGCATATTTTCATTGTCATAAGTGGATATTACCAGCCCATGATAATATATTGTTACTGCTGTGGAAATTCGCAATACACCATAAAGGACCTTAGATCAGTTATGACGATAAGTATCTGTGTAGTTAGATTTCCCCACCGTTGTTTAGAGGGAATTTCCGTGTTCACAGGGCTGTGATCCTTTGAGTTAGCCGTTTTTCTTTTCTCTATCATTATTTTGGACCAATCATCCCCCAACAACCAAATCGCCACCAACATCATTCCCAAACAACGACAACTCAAACACCACCACCTTCGCCTCTTTACCTCCACAACTCCACCCCGCAAACATCGCTTCACCACCATTCTCAAACAATGCCCGCCAACAACCAAATCGCCACCACCAACACCCTTCCCAAACCACCACAGCAAACTTCCACCACCATCGCCTTTCTACCAAACGTCGTGCCTTGGGATGTGAATGGGTTCCTTTCGCCTCGAAAAACGGATCAGGAATGATTCACGCCCACTTTTCTTCCATCCAATGGCTGAGCATCAGGTGGTGTGGCCCCGCCTCCGAACCCGCTGTGATCCACAAATTTGCATATGCGCTCCTCCCCCGGCCTATATAAGCGCGAGCACAACGCAGCTCGCGGCAGAGTGTGGCAGTAGCAGTGTGTCGGCAGAGCAGTGGAGTGGCAGCAGAAGTGTGGCAGTGGTTCGGCAGTCAAGTTGGGTCTGGTGCGTCGGCAGAAGCAGTGTGTGTCGGCAGGGCAGTGAACAGCAGTCAAGTCGGGTCTGGAGAGTGGCAGTCTGGAGGGATCGGAGAACCGGATGGAGCTTGAAGAGGCAGACGGCGGCAGTGTCGGTGCGGCAGTGTCAGTGGGGCAGACGGAGCTCGAAGCAGACGGGAAAGGCAGATGGGGGCCGATCAACGGAGAGAGCTCACCGGCCACGCCAGGGGCACAAAGCCAGGCACAGCTACGCTGACATCGTGGCTTGCCCGCCATCGCGGGTAAGACCCTCCGGTCTCGTGGACCTGGCCACTCATCCAGGTTTCACGCACATTTGGTCCACGAACCTGTCTACCACTCTTGCCTTTGAGGGTGGCTTTTTCCTTTGCTTTTGTGTAAATGCATGTGGTGGCACTGTCTTATAAGTAGAATTGTCTAAGTGTGTGTGTGAAAAAGAATTTATTTGGTTGTAACTCTGCCTTTGCTTGCTTTCACTGTATACGTGCCTGAATTACTGTATGGCTGTAGAATACGTGCTTGTCTGAGTGTGCAATAAATGTGCTTGTTGAACTGTTCCCAGTTTCATTGCGTCCTTTCCCTTGTTTGAAAGTTCCATCTTGCATCACAGAAGGAATTGGTAGAGGGGTGTAAGCACCTGGTAAATAATCACGTCTGTCAGGGCCGGCGATAACACCGCTCGGTTATCACTGAAGCACGGAACGGACCGCTTAAGCGGTTCGTGTCCTAGGCCGGCCAGCGGCGAGGTACGATAGCCCGGTTAACTACCCGCGCAGGTACTTAGGTAGGTCGAGTTTGGCGAACAACCCTATCCTGCGCGGGTGGCCGATTGGCACGATTGTGGTGGGGTTGAAAGACCCACCCGTGACTAGCTCCTGGCGGTAGTTCCAAGGAGGTTCACGACTGAATTGTCCCTTCCGGTGGGCGACGCGGTCGCGATTTGAGTTACGTGACCGATCGCACGCCGGGCGGACTGAAAAAGAAAAATTTTCAATTTTATACTTTAAGGTAACTGATATTAAATCCACTTTCACAGAAATTTGAGTTATCTGCCTGTATTGCACACTTCTAACTTCCCACACATTTAATGGGGAACAGCACCAAAAAGTAAAAATAACCCAAACTTTTGCACAATACTGCATATACCGTGGGATCCTGACATTCACGGGGGACACGTTCCTGAAAAATGCCACGAATGTCGGGGCATTGTTTCAATGTGGAAAAAGTGGGATAAGTTCCCGGTGGTTCATGATTCATAAGGGAAAAATCAAAAATCCCATGAAAAAAACCCCAAATACTTGAACAGGGCCACGAATGTAAAAGCAGGTCGCATTTTATCAACTGCAAATAGCAGAGTCCGACAGTTTTGTTATAGATCTAGTCTAAGGGGTAAAATAAGGGATAGATTAGAAGTTATTTTGTAATACATGTTAACTTAAGTGTAGCATGATTCTCACAAATAAAAAAACATATTGAGCACGTGTTGAGAAAAAATATCCCCCCCCACCCCCCCATGTCTAGTAACGCCCCCACACACTTTCCAACATTTTTGAACCTTCCCGATTGTTTACGTCTCTGTGGAATTTCCCAGCGTAATAGCTTATGGGCAAAATCCACATATGACCGCAGTCTGTGTGGAATTTTCCTGACACCACAGACAATGAGCGCGAACCACGAGTGATCGAGTTGTCAGTGCAAGGCGACAAGACAGGCCAAGAACATGCCCGTATAAGTACATCTGTTGGGCAGCGCTGCCCAATAGGCACGCCCTACAAGTGCTGGAATGGGTCCCCTGGGATTTATGAAAGCATCGATGACGAGCGTGCTGCGTGCACTCCAATGGTGTTTTTAGTCCTTCACCACTTGTTGGTTCGTGCTGCTCTTGCTGACACGAGACGTCCCCGAGGGAAGGTATGCAGCAAGGACAAGCCCGCATGGAACTGCTGTGAGCACAGAAGGGACCCCAACGACCGACTGGGCTGAGGCACGAACGGCGAACGGTTATGGGGATGCTGGACCACGTGGATGGGCAGGGCTTGTGCAGCAAAGGTTTTTCTTTTCTCTCATCTGCATTCCAAGTCCTGTGTTTCCTGAGTGAATGGTAAAGGCGTATTTGTTAAGCAGTCGTGGTTCCGGGGTGCATTGGTTTAATGTATTGTTACTTTTTTGTGATTGCAGTTACGCGGCCGTGTTCTTCTTCTTCTTCCACTTTTCTTCGTGGTAATAAATCCCACTTTTCCTCCCCAAAATAAAACTGCTGACCTCCCAGGCTCAGAGGGAATGCTCCAACCATTACACCACTGAGTGTGGTCGGTTTCAGACTTGAAGGCTATCTCAGCTTCAAGTTGTATTATTATACAAAATTTCAACTTTCTAGCCCACAGAGAAAGTACGAAACACTTATACAACAAGTCAGTCAATGAGTGAGTAATGATAAAGACACACACACACAAAAATTTTTTTTGGAAACACCCATGAAAATGTATGTTTATTTATTCATAGTAAGAACCCCTTCCCCACTGACAAAACAGCATTAATCCTGTATGGGATCGAGTGGTACATGTTTTGCACATCTGATAAAGGTATACACAATTCCTCAATCAGAAAAGCTTCAAGTTCCTTGGGGGGCATTAGTGGGGGAAATCTTCTCAGCTTGTTCTCGAGAATTGACCACAATGGCTCAATATTTAAATCCGGTGATTGAGCAGGCCCGGGAAGATGTTGTACTTCATCCTCATGTTCTTCGAAGCAGGATTTAATATTTACAGCAAGGTGTATTGGAGCATTATTGTCTTGTAAAATGGCACCTCCTTCAGGAAACTAAGTTTGTATCATGGGATGCAATTTGTTGCGAAGGATGGCTTCATAGTCATTTGCAGTCACTCTGCAGTGTATTGTAATCGGGCCTAAAGATTGCTACCCAAATCATTACAGAGCCTCCTCCATGTTTAACTATCGGTGTCAGGGTTGTCGGTGTCCGAGGACTGTCTCCAAACGTAGTCTGTGACATTTGTTGGAGATAGTGTGAAGAACGACTCATCTGGCCATGGTACATTTATCCACTGTTCCAAAGTGCAGTCCTTGTGTTCTGTGAACCACCTTTTGTGGGATAACACATTTTCTTCATCAAGGGTTTTGCATGTGGAAGCTTTGCCATGAAACTATTTTGTAAAACTCACAATGAGTTGATTTGATTGAGATTGGTCAGGTGAGGCATGTATTCAGGTCTGCCACCACTTTTGCAGCTGTTGTCCTGTGATTTTTATTCACAATTCTGACCACTGTAAGACGTTCTTGTAGCTGTGTTCTTTCTTTTTCCCATGCTGTCGTTACTTGGAGACTGTTCCTCTCGTTACCATAGCAAGTTTTGAGGTTTCGGTCACAGAACACCCAGCCATGCAAGCACCAACAATTTGTCCCCTTTCAAAGTGAGACAGGTCTCTCATTTTTGGCAGATTCTATCTCTATAAATCTGTAACAGAAAAAGGGCATTAATTATATAAAATTTTCATATTTGTTACAATAATCAACATTATTACACAGAGCATAATGTTTACTAAATTTAAAACACATTTATCCCTCAGCTTTACCTTTTGGAAAAGCAAAAAAACTTGAAGGCATGATTTGAAGTTAAAAGTTACGTACTGTGTCGTGGCGAGTGTTCGTGGAAGGAAATGGGTGAGAGGGGTGGGGATTTGGTTTGTGTTCAGGAAAAGGGGGTGGGGGAGGGGCAATTCGGTGAATGTTGATTCAGTGAGCATCAATAGGGGGGGGGGGGTAATTAGGTGATTGACTCTCACACGGCGTCCAACTCTCAACGTAACTGGTGCAAGGAGCGCACATGTAACCCGAGCTCTCACTGGTCCGCAGCATGCATGCACGCACACAGCAATCTGTTCAGTTCAGTGTTCAGTGAAAACATTTTGATAATGTTTTCACTGAATCAACATTCACCGATAGTCATTCTCTTGTTTTGGAAGGTAGTTCAAGCGATACAAAGAGTTCATACATGCATTACAAAATCGGGAGGGCTCGGCTGTTTTTGCGATCACATATATTTGTCGAGCTCTCCTGATGTCCGCAACAAATCAAATTATAAAAGTACAAATTGGAGAGATGCAGAAAGGAACAAAGCAATTCAAAACCCTCACATCATCAACTATCTCCTCTCACCTTCTTCTTCTTCTTTTCCTTTTTCCGTTTTTTCCTTTCTGGATCGTCATCTTTTTTCTTTTTCTTCTTCTTGTGGTCAGAGTCAGACGTGATTTCTGCAAAGAGGAGGGAAACGGTGAGATAAGGCCTTGTAGTTAGTGGAAAAACGAATGGTGAGTATCGTGGTGCAGAGCAAGGGGTTGAGGGTGAGCAAGTTGAGACAACATACATTCAAAGAGGTGCACAAGGAAATTGAAATGCAACAACCTTTTCCCTCTTGGGTGAGGGTGTCTGTAGTGCGGTTGTGCTTGTGTCGGTGCTTGTTTTTCTTGCGAGGCGGTAGCTGGTGGAGTGCACGATACTGCTCTGGGAGCTGTGAAAGAGGTAAAATAAGAAGAGGTGGGGGTAAGCGAGTTGAATGATTGAATTAGAAAATAGGAAGAGAATAAACAAAAAAAAAAAGATCAAGAGAATGAATGAATACATTGGATCAAAAAGACCAAAAAAAAAAAAAAAAAGGTATTAAAAAAAAAAAGACAAAATAAATGAAAGTTAAATGTTATCTTTAAAATTACAAAGGAAAGTCATAAAACATTTCTCTTTCCTTTTGCCAGATATCCTTGGTGGGCAAAATGAAAAATCAGCACACTTCCTACAGTCTGAGAAGGCCGGTGGTGGAATGTTTTGCCAATCCAGGATCATTGATTGTGCCGGAGGATCATGGCACCTGGAATGTATGACCTGGCTGCATCGCAGACACCCAGTGGATGGATCCACCTTGCGAGAGGTGGTGTCTGCTCCCAGTCATCCCTGATTGATGTCTTTGTGAGGATGACGACGGCACTTTCACTTACCTACTTGTCGTATGTAGTTATGCCATTCCCTCAACTCTCCCATTACATCAGGTCAGGTCAGGTATGGGAGCATGTGCCAGAACAGCGCGTCGCTGCGTCCACTTTCCGCCGGTACTCCAGGGGCCTCCGTCTGGCCATCCCCCAGGCAGATGCCAGGCCCATCCCCATCTCCTTGAGATGATGGTCAACCTGCTGCAACCATGAGGCACGTGGTCGGCCCACTGGCCTCCTCCACTCATGAGACTCCCTCGCTGAGAGAATCTGGTGAGCAGGATCAGCGTCAGGAAAACGAGCCACATGTCCATACAGCCGCAGCTGACGCTCACGGACTATGCAGGTAACAAATCTCATCCGAGTCTCTCTCAGCAACCGCTCGTTGGACACAAAATCCGACCAGCGATAGCCAAGGATTCTCCGAAGAGACCTGGTACCAAAGGAATTAAGTCTCCGTCTCAGATCCTTGGTCAAAGTCCAAGTCTCGCACCCATAGAGCAAGACTGGAAGTACCAAGGACCTGAAGACTCGGACTTTCGTCCTCCCGCACAGGTACCGGCAGCGCCACACCCCATGATCCAGTGAATCCATGATTCCCCAGGCCCGACCCAGACGTCTATTGACCTCCGGCTCACAACCTGCGGAGACATGAATATCACTGCCAAGGTAAGTGAATCTATCCACGACCTCAACATCCTCACCACAAACAGACACAGACAGGACAGCAGCATCCAAGATGTCACCGAAAGCCTGGATCTTTGTTTTGACCCAAGAAATCCGTAATCCCAACGGCTCCGACTCCTCATTCAGCACCTCGAGGGCCCCCAAGAGGATGTCTAAAGTCTCCGCAAAGATGACTGCATCATCTGCAAAATCAAGGTCCGAGATCTTGACATTGCCAAACGATGCACCGCAACTTGATCTCTCCGACATCCTCCCAAAATCCAGTCCATACAAGTGTTGAAAAGTGTGGGGGCAAGTACACATCCCTGACGAACTCCAGTAACAACTGGAAATAAGTCAGAGGCGGTACCACCACACTTCACAGCACTCTCAGTACCAGAGTAGAGTTCAGACATCAGATCGATCAGTTTCGGTGGCACCCCACGAAGACCAAGAATCCTCCAGAGGACATCCCGATTCACTGAATCGAACGCTTTACAGAGATCAACATAGGCTGCAAGCAGCCCCTGCCGAAACTCTCGTCTGCATTCAGTGAGGACACGAAGAGCAAGGATACGGTCAATCGTTGACCTCTTTGGTGTAAAGCCTGACTGCTCTGGACGCTGGTGCTCAAGCAGATGGTGGCGAACCCTATCAAGAATTATCCGAGCAAAGACCTTGCCCGGCACTGAGAGCAGCGTCACCCCTCGGTAGTTGTTGCAGTCTTGGCGATCACCCTTCCCTTTCCAGAGAGGGACAACAAGGCCCCTCTTCCAGTCAGTTGGGATGATGCCTGTGTTCCAGGCAGAGCACAAAACTGCATGCAACGACGCGAGTGCAGCATTTCCACCAGCCTTGAGAAGTTCAGCATGGAAAAGGTTGAAATGCATTACATCAATTGTATATTTTATTTGTAAAGTTTTTCCATCTCCGGCTGTGGAAAATCCAGCTCCGTTTCTCTGCAGTTACATTTCCCCTTTTTCCATTTGGATTATTTTCACTGGTTTTATCAATCAGTAACAGTTATTTCTGCTGACACCGTTTCACTCTTTTTACTCACGATCATTGAGCAGTTCAGTGCAGACAACTTTCTGGCATTTTCTTGTTTGTTTTTTGCCTTTTGTCCCATTTGTGTTGTTATTTTCACAAGCACACTTTACTGCAAAAGTATTTTCACTTCATCCTTTTTATACATTCACTTTAAAATCATTGTCTTATGGATAAGTAAATGGGGAGAATTTTTTGAATGCAGGTGATGAGGTTTACACAAGAGCAGAACAGAGGGCAAAGGGTCAGACAAAGTAAGGCAAAGGGGAAACGGGAGTATAAAGAATGTGTGGACGCACCAGGGCACGAAGTGAGGAGCTAGGTGATAGGGGAACAGGGTTTCAGCAGGTGTAGTAAAGTTCAGACAGAAAATGAAGACACAATGCAGTGGCAGTGGGCAGCATTCTTTAAATTCTGGAGCGAAAAGAGACTAAGTTCTGGAGAGACAGCAGATGCAGGAATATGGTTCCACATTCAAAAGAAGAGGGGAACGAAAGAATGGCAGTAGGCATGAAGTGGAGCTGTGTGGGGATTAACATAATGAGTTTCTGGTAGACCTGAGGGGGCAGTGGTTTGGCAGAAAGGTAAGGGCACAGGAGAAGGAAGACAGGAAGATAGATAGTAAAAGACAGCCTTGCCACCAACTTACTTGGGCTGAAGTCGTAGTCGCCCCGAGTCTCAGCATCCTCGAATGAGACACCAATGACAAAAGTCCTCAAGGTAGGCAAGTTAGGAAGCATTATTGGTCCACAAGTAAAACCATATTCCATGACACTTCTGTTGAGGACTTTGTATACCATAAAAAGATTAGGACATATGAAGAAGAATTTAACTGCAGAAAATTCTGAAGCAATGACTGGCTTTTGATGACAGCTTGGAGATCTCGTTATAGCTGATTGTGTGGCCCAGCAGCTCCAGAATCTGCACAAAGTGAGAATGTATGACTTTCTTGCATTGAAAGACCTACCTATTCCAGGTAGATGACCAGTTGGTGTTTCTCTCGATCATTGGAAGGTGGTACACAGGTGGTTGCTCGGTTTTGGATGTGGCGTGGGGGAAGTGGAAGTGAGAAACAGTCTTGCACAGGGTGGAGGCAATTGGTGTAGATCAATATTAGGATTGGCCCCAGAGCACTACCTCGAGGGATGGCACCTCGAGAGATAATGTCATCCAAAGCAAGCTGATGTTTGTGAGTCAGGTCAGGTATGGGAGCATGCACCGAAGCAACACGTCACTGCGTCCACTTTCCACCGGTACTCCAGGGGCTTCCGTCTGGTCATCCCCCAGGCAGATGCCTGACCCATCCCTTCCCCATCTCCTTGAGATGCTGATCAACCTGCTGCAACCATGAGGCTCCATCGCTGAAAAACATCTGGTGAGCAGGATCAGCGTCAGGAAAACGAGCCACATATCCACAGCTGACGCCGCAGCTGATGCTCACGGACTATGCAGGTAACAAATCTCATTTGAGTCTTTCTCAGCAACCGCTCGTTGGACACAAAAATCCGACCAGCGATAGCCAAGGATTCTCCGAAGAGACCTGGTACCAAAGAAATTAAGTCTCCTTCTCAGATCCCTGATCAGAGTCCAAGTCTCCCATCCATAGAGCAAGACTGGAAGCACCAAGGACCTGAAGACTCGGACTTTTGTCCTCCTGCACAGGTACCGACAGCATCACACCCCATGATCCAGTGAATCCTTGAGTCCCCAGGCCTGACCCAGACGTCTATTGACCTCTCACAGCCAGCAAAGACATGAACATCACTGCCAAGGCAAGTGAATCACTCAATGACCTCAACATACACACCACAAACAGGTAGAAACAAGATAACAGCATCCAAGATGTCATTGAAAGCCTGGATCTTAGTTTTGACCCAGGAAACCCAGCGGCTCCAATTCCCCCATCCAGCACCTTGAGGGCTCCAAAAAGAATATCTGGAGTCTCCGCAAAGATGACTGCATCGTCTGCGGAATAAAGGTCAGATATCTTAACATTCCCGAACGATGCACCACAGCTTGATTTCTCCGACATCCTCCCGAGAATCCAGTCCATATAAGCGCTGAAAAGTGTGGGGGCTAGTACACACCCCTGATGAACTCCAGTAACAACTGAAAATAAGTCTGAGATGGTATCACCACATCTCACAGCACTCTCAGTACCAGAGTGTACTTCAGACGTCAGATTTATCAGTTTTGGTGGCACCCCACGAAGACCAATAATGCTCCAGAGGGCATCCCGATTCACTGAATCAAACGCTTTGTAGTGATCAACATTGGCTGCAAGCAGCCCCTGACGAAACCCTCGTCTGCGTTCGGTGAGGACCTGAAGGGCTCTTTGGTGTAAAGCCTGACTGCTTTGGGTGCTGGTGCTCATAATTATCCAGGCGAACCCTCTCAATAATTGTCCAGGCAAAGACCTTCCTCGCATTGAGAGCAGCGTCTCCCCTCGGTAGTTGTTGCAGTCCTGGCAATCACCCTTCTCTATCCAGAGAGGGACAACAAGGCCCCTCTTCCAGTCAGATGGGATGACGTCTATGTTCCAGACAGAGCACAGAACTGCATGCAATGACATGAGTAGAGCATTTCCACCAGCCTTGGGAAGTTCAGCATGGATACCATATATCCCAGGAGCTGGACCCCATTTCAACCGGTTCACCGAGGCCTGAGTTTCCACAAACGAAGGTGGATCACAGTTGATTGGCGTGTCAGCAATCGGGATAGCAACACCCCTGACGTGCAACATGCCTGGTGTTGGCTTAATGGTTAGGGTGGTTGGCTTGGGATCCTAGGATACCGAGTTCAAATCCACCTCGGTTGTTGAATTAATACCAGGTGGGGTTGACTCTGCCTGTCATGCTTCTGAGGTCAGCAAAATGAGTGCCAGTTTGCTGGTATCCTGTATCAGAGTGGCAACTGTCCAAGATTGTGCCCAATAGCCAAGGAGACTGCTTTGGCAGGCACCAACGCTCTGCACAGACTATGGTCCCAATGAATCGATGGACATGCAACAACAGCTGGTGTATGAGCCTGGTGCAGCCGCTCAAAGTAACTGGCCTAACGGGCATTCACTTCGGACTCCTCGATCATCAAGAGCCCACCACCCTCCACTTTAACTGCAGTACACAGAGGGACAGGCTTGTAATGCAATGCACAAGTTCCCCCGTCAGCAGGACAAGAATCACTTGTCGGATTGAGACAATTTCATCATTGGAGCGACCACTCATGTAGTACGTTTTAATGATATTTATGATGTCATAGGTTACATGCTTGGGCAGCCATATTGGATTTACCCTAAACCGATTAAAAAAAAAAAAAAATCTTCTCCAGAACAGCTGGACTGATCGAGGGAAATTTTTAGACAAATGTTCGCCGAGCCTTGGGATACCAGAGTATTCACGAATAATTAACGTCACATGGTCTGGCAACCATATTGGATTGAGCGAATATCTTAAAAAAAAGTTCTTTCTCTTGAACCGCTTCATCAGTCTACATGAAACTTCAAAATTATGATCTAGTAGTGATGGGGAATAAATGTTTTAAATCTCAACCTGATCTGGCAGACAGAGTTATTTAAGTTTTTGAATATGGGTTCTTTTTTATTTTTATAAGGCTCACTTGTCTGTGCCCAGATGGGTTTGATGGTCGAGGTGTAATAGCTGAAATGAGAGTCCTATCCAGGATCCTCCTGATGACAATCTTTGCTTTTTTTTATTGTTTGGGTTCTTTCTGATGACTCCAATGCAGGACTGTACTTACAGTATTTGGTTTGAATTGAATTAATTTTAATCTCATTCTGAATTCAATTGAATGATAATAAACATCATGGGTCAGAGTCAAGTGTCTGATCAAAGCAGGGTTGCATCAGAGCGGGACATCTTGGTACCCAGTCATCACTGCCAGCAGTTATGAAGTAGCAGTTCTAGTTCTGTCTATTTTTAATTGTGCAACACACCAGTACACAAACACCACACAAAACAAGTCCTGGTGAGAGTCTGCAATTTCTGATTGCTTTTTTTTCTTCTTGTCGATTGTGCAAAGCTGAGAGTTTGGATGTCACAAGTGCCTGACGCTGGGCTCTTGCATGCCTGGGAATCAAATCAATGATTGTGAGCTTCATGGAGAGACCACAGTTACCCATCGGTGGGGCTTGCTTTACATAAGGAAAAGAACTGATGGAGACCAATCTGAGGAATATATGAGAGTGCAGGCCAAACAAATCTGTCTGATGAAACTACCATACATGACAGTGCCTTGTTGATTTCCTCAAGAACACCTGAGAGACATAATTTCAAGAAGATATGATCTGAGAAGCCAAGGAGAGCTGAGGACGAGAAAAAGTTTACAGTGGAACTTAGACATGATCAAGTCTAAAAGACAGTGGAAGCCATTGGAGGAAATTGTCAGTTGGGAATCCAAGAGATTAGGTCAGACCTTAGGGCGTCACAAAAAAAAAAGATTTGGCTGCAATATCATGGGTGGTGGATTAAGGATCGACACCAAAAAAGCTGGAATGGCAGCAGTTGGAGTCACCACGGATGAAAAAAGAGAGGGGGAGTTGGAGGTGAGGAGGGAATACAAGTTAGCTGAAAGGGCCTCATACAAAGTCATCACATTAAGGAGAAAAACACATTAAATGCTCAAAGAAAGACATTGTGGCGGACAGGGACATTGATCAAAAAAAAAAAAAGTGCAAGCATGAGGGAGAGATAGGGCACAGGGCGGCAGAGCTATGAGAAAGGGAGCTCCTCTCGTAGACCACAACACTACCACCAGCATGCGCTTCAGGCTTGTCAAAGCGGCGCAAGGCATAACCGAGGAGGAAAACCAATCAAAAAAAAACAAACAGATGAACCGATGCTTAGAAAGTAGATAGTGAATATGGTGCAGTAGCATAGTAAACACTTACAGACAAACTCCAGGTGGTAAACCAGAGAAGTGGAAGGTTGCGAGAGCAAACCGGCAGATCCAAATACCAATTGTCTGGAAAAATGCAAAAATCGAGTGCAGAGTAAAGGTTCTCACCGGACCAGCGTGGAGACGAAATCCGGTAAGCATCGAGCCGGTTAAAGGGTGAAATTCTTTTGTAACAACAGGTGGTTTCTCCAGCAATAAACGCAATCCGCTGCCATCATGTGATGCCGGATTGTCAATCATTCCTACGTAATGAGAGAGACAGAGCCTGTTTAGCATTCCCATCAAAACTGAAGGCTCATGATGCAGTGAATCCAGATTCAAATCCCATATACTTCGTGTATTTATCCTTTGTCTATCAAAGACATTGCAATTCATATATTAACTATACTGATATAAGCCAAAGTCAGTGTCCTACAAATTATTTATTCAAAAGTTTCATTATGACATCAATGCTATAAAACAAAATAAACAAATATGGAATTGGCTTGCAAGTAATATTGGCCTATCACTTTCACATCGCAGACAGGTCGATGGTCTCTCTGCCTTCAACCACCTCATTTCTGGTCTTGCACCCTCTGCTTTTTCCGTGCTTGTCCACCCTCCCATCCCCCAAGGTTTCTGCAGGAAGCATGTGGGTCCACCCTCAACCCTTCTGGTGAAACTCCCAAAATCCAGAATCACTGCTAACTTCCACGCATTTGTTCCTCTTTTCTCCCCACCTGTGGAACAAACTTCCACATCCTTGACAATCTTATTCTTCCCTCCAGGTCTTCAAGAGAACTGTTCACCACCATCTCAGATCATTCCCCACCCAAGACCATGATCTGTTCTACCCACATTAACCCAGCCACCCCCAAGCTTTTCTTTCTTGAGAATTTATGGCTGTATCCATATTATCCACCCTCTCTGTGTCCTCCCCTACCCCGTTCTTCCGGACATCGCTTGTTTCTCCAAGCCCCCCTCTATTTTGTCTCTCATCCCTGCTGTTGGTACGTTTTCCCCCTTCTCGTTCTACTGTTCCCGTTGTTCTGTTAGGTCCTGATCCATTCTATGTTCTGGCTCCCCTACAAGCCTAGAGATTGTATACAAAAAGGACACCTTAAAAGCTCTCTAGTTTACAGATCAGGCCTCAATTCAATCAATTTGTACACAACAGCAACACTGATGAACACAACCTTGGGCCAAATTAATCCAACAGCTCTGTTTGACGAATGAAAGTGCAATAGCAATGGCTTTTGGAAGCTGCCCCAAGGCCCATGTATACAATCACCTGGTAGATCGGGAAGAAAATGACTGAGTTTTTCCTTCACCTTCTTCCCACAAAACTTGCTATAAGCTCCATCCAGGTTGTAATGCGATATGAGGTTAGTGCTCCCACTCAGTTCTGGGCTCGCTGTGCACACACAGACAGAAATACAAATTTACAATTAATTACAAAACTTCGATTGTAAAGGGCAGCAATGATAGCAACACAAAAAGGGAAAGGAGAGCAATTTAGGGCTTCATTTTTGTTGGTTTTTTTTTTTTTTAGTATAAAGTTTCCAAGTCCATCCTAAGCACAGAGTATCTGGGCAGAAGGAAGGGAAACGACGAGGTGCAAAATGAATAAAGGTTCAACCTCACAGTTCCGTTATGGTAATCAGAAGTTCAAACATTTCAACCTCCATCCAAACTAGATCACGGCTACGAGGTTGTTCACAAAGTTTGAGTAAACAGACTGTGTGGCGTCACAGTTCCGTACGCAGCAACTCCACAATCAAATAGACCACCTTGTCTCTCGAGCCCTTATATTATTTCGTTTTTTTTTAATTGCAATTTTGACAGGAACAGGAATGGGCAGGCCCGCTTGGTGATAGCCAATGGGATAGCTCCATTTAATCACCTATACCTCCAGTTCTCGCATGCCAAAATCATCTCAGTGCTTTGCCACATCATTCCAGTTCAAATGTCGTTCACATCTGTTCTCCCACAGTTGCCGTTCCAATGAAATTGTTCACATCTTACAACGAGAGCTCCAATTTGTGATCATTCAAGTAAGGAAGGCATTATGTACTCTCAAAGGGTTTACGAAGGGGGAGAGGGGAGAGAGGGGAGAAGATGATGGGCAAACAAAAACAGACCAAATAATTAAAACACAAAAGGATTCTAAACATTCCCACATTATGTACTAAAATAGTACAGTACATACTCCATGATGCTACACTCAAGACTCGCTTCTCTCCTGGCTTTACTTGTGGGTTTATAAAGCTGGTGAAGGGCTCTCTTTACAGCTCTCAGTGAGATCTACAGCTCTTGAGCTATGATTTATTTTCATAAGAACTATCTGCTGACAACCCAAAAGTTCAAAGTGTTTGTGACCTCTGTAGATAATCGCTAAAGCAACATGGTTGGCTGGTTTGAGCATCATGTGAACCATTACCCTCAAGTTTTTTTTCCTTCATCAGTGGTCGCTCCTTTGTGTCGATTTACGACGCAACTTGCTCCAAAATTGTGAAGGCCTAGAATCCTCGATGGATCTCTTCATTTCGACAGGTTGAAAACCACAAGCCCTTCATTTGATTATTTATGAAGAGCACTCAACGAGTCCTGTAGTTTATTGAAATTTTATTTGCTTGCAGACATATCGAAACATTCGATCGACACCATTGGCAAACTTTAGGACGTTAAATGCTACGTTCTCATCAATGTTGTTGACATGCATCAAGAAAAGCATTGGTACACTTCCCTGCAACACACCAATGATCACATGATACAGTATTGACTATTCACCATTTAGCATACAGGATGGCCTAGAGATATGCACACCCAAGCAATTTCGTCAGAGTTTGAATCCCGAACCAACTAGAAAGTCATCCCGGTGTTTCACAGACAGGGTGATTCGTCAATGTGCATGCTGTCCCTCGGATGGACATTAAACCGGCATCAGTTGGTGGACGTTAAAAATCTCACGGTGTACTTCGCGAAGAGTAGGCGAGCTATTGTCGGCACCAGGGATAAATTACAAATTCCTTTCCTAACCTAAAAGAGGGCATTGCATCGGCACCACAGCCATGCACTCAGCCAACAATTCTGCATGCAAAAGATGATGATGAAAAAGACCATTTAGCATACACGTTGTATCTATCTATAATTCCAGCAATGTGTGCGTGTGTGTGCGTGTGCGTGTGTGCAAGCAAAATTTCCAAAGCGTTAAACTTATCTTTTTCTACTGTTTGGAGAATTATATGGAATGAACAAAACATTTAGGAATGTGCCAAAATTAACCTGCTTCATTAAACTATCCTTACTATAATTTAGGGACCGGTGTGTTTGCTCGTTTGGCTACTCCTCCGACAGTTTTGGCCCAATAACATCCAAACTTCCTACAGAGGATCAGCATGACCCCAATTAATGTATAGGGGTGTTTTTATCTTTGCTGGCGGTCCTGGGAGGGGGAGGGGGGGTCACATTCTCAATGTAATTGTCTATCGTGTGGCACCGCCCCCAAGTAGGGGAGGGTATTACTAGTCTCCACCATTTACAGTACGTACAGTATTCCTGTCCCCATGTTTTCCAGTGCAGTGAGGCGTTTTCAATGACAAGCGGAAAGGTACATTTTTGCTTCATGCACGAAACCCGGGTTATTCATTTTTCCAATGGAGCCGTCACTTGCCTATACACCGCCAAAATAAAGGTGCGTGTAAAAAGGACTTGTTGCATGCTTGGAACAAGATCAACCACAGAGTAGGTTCTCTGCTGACCAACAATAAAGTACGACACTTGATAGAGAGCTGACACTACCAAAAGCTGTTCCATGGTAAAAAAAATTATGCTGGGTGCATCTGTCGGTATGCCTGGTGTTGGCTTAATGGTCAGGGTGGTGGGCTTGGGATCCTCAGATCCTTAGCTCAAATGCTCCTCTGCTGTCGAATTAATACCATACCGGGTGGGGTTGACTCTGCCTGTCATCCTTCCAACTTCCCAAGTGAGTGCAGCATGCTGGTATACTGTGTCGGAGTGGCGACCCGTCCAGGTTTGTGCCCAATAGCCGAGGAGACTGCTTGGGCAGCACCAACGCTCTGCACAGAGTATGGTCCCCATGGATGGACGGATGGATGGTCTGTCGGTGCTGGGCAGTTTGTCATCATCTTCCCAGCATTCAATGAGGGTAAGAATTTTTGGGTTTTGGATTCAGACTGCTTCAATCGTTTGCATACCAATTACCATCTTGCTTTTGTTGAAAGAAACAAAAGCCGTTTTGAATCGAATTTAAACTGTGTTCAGTGTACCGGCGATAGCTCGCCTCCTCTTCGTGAAACACACTGTGTGTGGGGTCGAACGTCCTCCGCCTAATAGAGTGGACGGGACACCGGTTTATGGTCCATCTGAGGCCGGACACTCCATCCACAGCACACTTGATACCTCGTGGTGCCTGCGAAACACCAGGATGGCAGGTCGTAGCTCGGTCGGGATTCGAACACGAGCTAGACAGCTCCAACGGGAGTGTGTGAACGTACGAGCCGTCCTGGCAGCCCAACACCGGACAAGTTTAACATTTACTTTGGGTGTTATTTTAGTTTAAACCAGTATAATCAGTAACGCACCTGGCTCTCTCACGAGATAGAAGGGGAGTCCGGACGAGGCCTCTTGGCCACACTGTCCCGGCGTCTGCCCGGCCTGAACCGTCTGCGGACACGCTTGGCCCGTCGGTCCCGACTGCTGTCCGCCTTGGCTCGTTTGACCGGCCAACGTCGTTGGCGTCCTGATCTCGGGCCTCAAAGCCTCCGCCATGGGGACATCCCCGCGGCCTACACAAGTAAATACAGAAAGAAAAGCACTTTCTTAACCGCCGGGCGGGAACTCGGAGCTCACATTAAAGTTGTGTTCATGGTGATGTCGTCGTCGTCTTCGTCTTCTTCATTCTTCTTCTTCTTCCTTCTACAGATTTCAAATACTGTACGTAGTTCCAACATACACGTTTTACCTCACCTTTAACCTCAAACCTGAAGTCTTGAGGCGTAAGTAATCAAAGTGTTACTAACCCCAACAAATACCGAGTGACTTTCCACAAACGGTTAAAGCACTAAGAACGTCGGCAGTGAGTCGAGGAAATTATGAGGCCGCAACCGCCAATTACTCCGACATGGCCAACAAATCGCGCACATGATGAGCTCGATCACATGACCTCGAGGAAATGCTGAGGCCGCTTGCGCCAGTTACTCCGACATGGCCATCAAATCGCGCACATAATGACCTCGAGGAAATGCTGACGGTACGACTAATCTGCAACCAACTACTGCAACATGGCCAGCTAAGCACGCAACGATCGTCCCAAAACGGAAAACCATCAAAGGAAGTCATGAGCACCTCGGCCACCAGACGGAAATAATGTTTTCACACCCGGCTGATTGTCTGATTGGCTGATTGTCTGTTTGCCTGTTTGTTTGTCTGATTGTCTGATTGCCTGTTTGCAGGATATCTCAAAATAAAACCGTTGTGGACGGATTGGGACGAAACTTGGTGGACAGGTTGGGTGTGTGGCAAGGACGAATTGGTTCAATTTTGGTTCAGGTCTGCATTCAGATCTGGTCTATCGGTGGGATAAAACACATAAACTGTTCAGTCTGGTGGAGAGGAGATAACCTGGAATCTGGGTAATAAAACAGGAACATAGCAAATTTTTTTTATTTCGTATGCAAGCCTGCGGCTGCTGGTTACATCATTTTCTGGGGGGCGTGGCTGTGCAGCTGATGCCCCTGTTACCAGTGCCCCACTTAACAATTCTCTTAAGTAGAATTGTTAAGTGCTTTTGCTCACTGTACATTGCCTGCCTGATATTCGGATAACTCTGCCCTTACGTGCTTCCTGCCCCGATAAAATTTCTTGTAATAAATTTCCCTATTGTTGAATGTCCCAGCTCGTTCCCCGTCATTTCTTTTATTGGCTTAGCACGGTGCGTGTTGAGAAATAGTGAGGAAGTAAATTGTTCATTTGGACTGATGGGCTTCGGTAACCATCCACTCGGGTTACACACGGTTCGGGCACGGTAATGGGTCGTTCCGCTCGAGGTCCGTCGAGGGTGTGAATTCCCCTGCAGCTTTTCCGCATGGGTAATTAGGTATATTGAAGTTTGGCAATTGACTCTACTCCATGTGGTGGAATTATTGACGATTCATGGTCCTGTAAGGAGCCCGTGCCTTTCGGACTTATCCGAGGGTCACGACCTAAATTCCAGTGTGTTCGATGGAGCCGACTCTACTGCTCCCTCCAGCAGTCGTGCTCGCCACCGATACCCGGCCCCACAACATTATTTCACGTGTCACACAAAGGGTTTCTTAACAGCTGTTGCCTGACTTTATGGGGATCATGAGAACATCCTTGAGGGGGGAAAGGGGGGGGGTGTTCTCAGGTTCTCATGGGGCAGACATGTGAGTATACCTGAAGTGAATGTGTTCAACAATTGTTGTGGACCAGATAGACTTTCATCTGACACCAAATCAACATTCGTCAATGATAAAATAGCCGAGTTGTGTCACACGGACAGTGCAGGTCACATGAGAATTGAAACACATAACAATCTGCTACTCAGACCCCAAACCAGTAGAAAATGCCCAAATATTGCTCTTCACAGAGTGTCAGACAATTCAGGTTTTTGACCCCACTAACACCAAGAGAGGTTCAGGAAACTCAATCTGGACTCCCTCCATTACAGAAGACACTGTGGGGGACATGATCTGGGTCTACAACTTGGTTGCATGCTCCGTGGGTCGTTCAAACGAACTGTTTGTGTTCAGGTACCAAGTTTCTTGGAGAACGGTCGCTATAAGTGGCTTAAGCACTCATGCAAGCACTCCATGAAAAACCGTTGATGAGGAACTGCTGGATTGGCAAGCACGAGCTTGCTGTGAAGTAACTGAACCCAAGAAGCCAGCAGGAGCAAGAAACACTCCCCATACGTCAAAGACGTTGCAGAGTTTTTTTTATATACGTGACTGGGAGTCTGGAGATTAATAGGAAAATTTCCCTCACTCTCGTCCATCGATAGTGTCGAAACATCGTTCTCGAAATCAATAACCAAGCAATTGAATCTTGCTTATACACCGCTCAAAGCAATCCTGTTAATATTATCGGCAAACGGACGGACAAGAGTGTTGAGGAAAATACATCTGTCGTGATTGGAAGCAAATGTTAACGGAATTAAAGTGCAATAGTCAAACGAAAGGAGTTTGAAATAAGCGTGTTCACGAATGCACTTTGTTCACTGAGCCGGATGTACCCTCGATTCTTTAAATTTGTCTGGATAATTCAAAACGGAAATGGGGCGGACAGTATAAAAGTTATTATTATTTTACTTTCTATTCTTTACTTCCATTTTATCGATACATTTTCCGTTTTTGGTTGTAACCTTGAGTTCGGCCCGCGTGGCGTTTATAGAGCCTCGCGGCTCTGACCCGCCAATAAATAACAAATCGAAGAAGAAGAAGAAGAAGAAGAAGAAGAAGAAGAAGAAGAAGAAGAAGAAGAAGAACAACAACAACAACAACAACAACAACAACAAAAACAAAAACAACAACAAAAAGAACAAAAACAAATACAAATGGAAGAAGAATAATAAGAAGAAAGGAGTTTGAAACCTTGATCGTTGAGAGTCGCACCCCGCAACGTGTGACGTCATCACGGCGGTGAGGACTCACGCGGCGATGGCGATCCTGACGCCGCTCGTGGCTTTTCTGTGGAACGTGCCGAACATTTCTCGCTTCCTGCTCTGCCCGTACTATGCATTCAGCACGCTGCTCAGCATCGCCTTCGTGTTCATGCGGAAAGTGCCACCGCTCTGCTCGGGCCTTTCTTCTGATCGCGACGATGGAAATCCGTGCGACTTTGACTGGGTAGCGAAACACCGGCAGTGCCGCCGTTTACACCGCAAATGATACTCATTGAGTGCTGTTCCTGTAGCCAGACTAGTGTAGGCCTCACTTTTATTTTTTATATATAATGCTCGTTCCATTGTAGACATCCGTACGAATATTCGGTAGAATGTTTTTCTCGAACAACGCAGCAACTGAAGGCTCGATATAATTCATTACATTTTTATTTCAGTCAGGAGAGCTGTTGTGCGATTTATTTATTTCACGTGGTTGGTGAAATGCCCACCGAGCACTATCCCGACATTTCTATCATTTAGGTGTTGCTATGTAACCCTTGGATTGCTTAAATATCTCAGAAATGTAGGCCCAATATAGGTATTTGATGAAATAATGTTGTGGGGCCGGGTATCGTCGGCGAGCACGACCGCTAGGAGGAGCAGTAGAGTCGGCTCCACCGAACACCCGGAATTTAGATCGTGCTTCTCGGAGAAGTCCGAAAGGCACGGGTCCCTTACAGGACTGTGGTCGCCAATACTTCGATGGCGTGAGGTAGGGTCCACTTGTCTAACTCCAATTTACTGAAGTACTCACGCCGTCCAACTACCGGGGAAACCACACCCTCGGCCGACTCTGTCCGATCCGAGTCGCGGTAACGGCTCGGATCCGGCGTAACCGAGCGGAGTTACCAGAGCCACGCCAGACCAAATGCACAATTTGCTGCTTCCCAATTTCCCAACACGCACCGTGCTGAGCCAATGAAAGAAACAGAAACGAGCTGAAACATTCAACAAAATGGATATTTATTTACAATAGGCTGGGAGGGGAACACAGAAGGGCAGAGTTATCCGACTATAAGAAATTATGCAGTCATGTACAAGCGAAAGCACTTAACAATTCTACTTGACAAGACAGGCCCGCACACAGACATACACCCAATAAATGGTCCCCATAGGGTCTTTATTGAAGGTTCCCAGCTCGAGGGAAGATGAGCTGGAAGCCAGAGCTATCTTGGACCTGTCGACCTCGTGTGGTCTTCGACGTCCTGGACCGGCGGCACTCGAACCCGCGACCACGATGCCACTCCAAGTACCCGCGACGGAGGAGGAAGGGCGGACGCCAACCAACGCGAGCACGAACGAGGCAGTGAGCACCAGCAGGCAAGGCCAGGCGATCCAGCAGACCAAAACCAACTCTCCACCAGTTGGATCGTGACGAACAGTTATTCACTCCTTCTCCAGAGGGGAGGAGCCGCCTCCTCCGACCCGTTCTCCCTCACTGAACGGTTTTGGCACGCAAAATGCGCTCGTCACCCCCGTGATTGGCCAAAAGGGGCGCCAAGTCCGCTGATTAGACCGGGGGGTGGGGCGTGGCGGACCGCCCTCAAACAGGAAGAGGAGTAACATTGTCCTGCGTTGGCTCTCATTGGCCAACCGACGGCAAACTCGCTCGCATCTCTCTGATTGGTCCAGAGAGATGCGAAGTCCTTCTTGAACTCTGCACACCGCGAGCATTATGGCGTCAGGATGGAGCGAAGGTGTTGTTGTCGTTGTAAGTCAGTGGTTCCCAACCTTTTTCTGATCAAGTACCACTTGGAGGTCCCATACCATCGCCGCGTACCACCTGGTTCCAGAAAAACTCAATTCGATAAGATATCAATTTATTCACAAGTAGAACACACAAATGAACTAACTGTCAACAAAGAACAAAATTTAATGCGAGAGCTGCATCTGTTTCTTCTCCACCAGCTGGTCGATGCGGGGCAAAACTTTGCTCACAGCACATCGGAAATCATGCCCGGGCGCAGCAAGACGGTTCCGGCTCTTTGACTTGATGGTCATCATGGCTGAGAACCCCTGCTCGCACTCCCACGTAGAGGGGAAAATCAGTAGCTGGGGAACAGCGTGACGGGCTAGTGTCGGGTACGAGGAGGCCATGGTCACCCAAAAGTTCATAGGAGAGCATTCCTTGTGCTTTGTCTTTGCTGTCTCGTCAGCCTGGATATCTATGAGCTCCTCTTGGTCCCCGGTCCCGACAGGCAGATCGCCTGGTTAAACGGAAAACGGATTGGTGTTGTAGGCACAACATGTAATGTCTGGGAAGTAATGCATCAACTCAGCCTTGAGCAGTGAGAGGTTACGGACGATTTCTTGGGAAAATTCATCATTGGGCTCGCTCTCAAGGGTAGTCAGGAGTTCGAACGTTCCGTAGCGTTTGCTCTCCACGTTCTTGATCCAGAAGTCCAACTTCCGGACAAACGCTCCCAGCTTCGAGATGAAGTCTGAGACAGTGCAGTTGGGCCCTTGGGACGACAGGTTTAAGTGGTTGAAGACCCCAAAAATGTCCGACAGGTAGGCCAACCTTGAGATAAACTCCTCGTCCTCCAGATCTTTTTGAAAATCGTGTTCTTTCTCCGTGAAGAATACGAGGAGTTCATCCCTAAGTTCAAAGAGACGCCTCATCGTATTCCCCCGGGAGAGCCAGCGAACCTCTGTGTGGTAGAGGAGACAGGTGTGGTCGGAGCCGAGATCTTCACAGAGCAGTTTCAACAGCCGAGTATTCAGGGCGGATGTTTTGACGAAATTAACTATTTTGATTAATCGGTTCAAGCATGATAACAAATTCGGAGGGAGTACCTTAGTGCCAAGGGCGAATCTGTGTATGAAACGATGGACACCGGTGGCGTTTGGTGAAACAGCTTTCACATGGGCTTGAAACCCTGACTTTCGACCGAGCATAGACGGAGCCCCACCTGTCGTGCATCTGACCAACTTTCCCCAATCCAGTTCATTATGCTTGAAGAAATTATCCAAAAGGTTGAAAACATCCTTTCCTTTCATTGTACTGGATAGCTCCTGGCTCAGCAGCAGCTCAGTCTTCGCAGTATTATTCTGTGTGAAGCGAGCGTAGACAAGTAGTTGACAGCAGTTGGTGACGTCCGTCAATTCATCGAGTTGGATTGCAAACCCAAACCTTGAGGCTCTCACTCCCGCAATCACTTGGTCAGCAATGTCGCCTGACATTTCCTCGATACGGCGCTGTACATTGTTGTTCGAGAGGGACACACTGTCCAACTTCGCCACCGCCTCCTCTCCAATCACGTGCCTGACCAAGATCTTTGCCGCTGGCATGACGAGAGACTCTGCAATGGTGTGCGCCTTCATATTTTTGGCCACCAGGAGAGCGACTTCATAGGATGCTTTGACAATCCCTGCCCCCTTCTGGTAGAACTGGCCAGTCTTGTCCAGGCGCTGCCGCTTCACGTTCTCGCCAAGTCGCTGGAAGTAGCTCTGATCTCGGTCCTTCTTGTCCGCGTGGTTTGTCTCAAGATGACGTCTGAGCAGGCTGGGTTTCATGGCCTCATTGCAAAGGGACTTCATGCAGACCACACACTGCGGAAGAGCTTCCCCTCCACGTTCGATTGCTATGAAACCATACTTTATGTATGTCGGGTCATACTTTCGCTTCGGCATGTTGTCAAATACTGTGGGGGAAAAAAAAAAATTAGTCAAGAAATAAATAAAGAAATATAGAAATAATAAAATAAATAAAGATACAATATAGTAACGAGTGAAGGGAAACACAGACGAGTGCTATGACACCTACACATTCACAGTATGGAGGCAGTGGGATAAGTGCCCGCGCCGAGTGTGTGTCAGGGTTCCCAGATGTATCAGGCCAAATCATTTTTTTTAAAGGTTGAGCCCGAAAGTGCTCGCGAACCACCTGGAAGGCCCTCGCGTACCACAGGTTGGGAAGCACTGTTTTAAGTGATGTAAAAATGTAAAAGAAAACCCTGACTATCAAAATAACTCCGCAGCGCACGAACATTTAATTCGCATTAGACACAGGGGATGGATTCTAACTAGAAACACATACTTACCGATATAACTGGTCTATAGGGACTCTGGCTGTTGTGTGCAGTAAGCTTCCAGATTCGTAACATTACATCGGAATGGAATGGAGTGCAATGATGGAGGTCGTTCTGTCCTACTGACGACTGAGGATTATTTACCTTTGCTTCCACAAAAGGCTGAAGATGATTGATTGAGGTTTAAATTTGATAGGAATAAGTTTGTGATCGGAAGGTACTTGTAAGCATCAGGAATAGAGGGGGACATGGATATTGGCGGGAATGATGGGTAGTTTGGTTTGGTGGGTGATTGTATAATCTGTATCATGATTGTGATGTTTGTGTGAGGGTCTCGCCAAAAGGTGAACTTCAAATATCGAGAGGAACAGTCGCGAGAGTAATGACATCGTGGGGAAAGGAAAGAAAAACATCTCCAAGCACACATCTTCCAGTGATCAGAATTGGAAGCTGGATAATCGGGACAGTTGTGGGTTGTGAAGAATTGTGATTAAAAATCCCAGGCCCACAAAAGGTGGTGCACGGAACACAAGGACTTTGTTGTGGTCACATACCCAACCTGTCCACCAAGGATTTTGGAACAGTGGATAAATGTACCATGGTCAGATGAGTCGTTCTTCACGCTATCTCCAACAAATGTCACAGTCTACGTTTGGAGACAGTCCTCGGACACCGACAGTTAAACATGGAGGAGGCTCTGTCATGATTTGGGTAGCAATCTCATGGCAATCTTTCGGCCCGATTACAATACACTGCAGAGTGACTGCTAATGACTATGAAGCCATCCTTAGCAACCAATTGCATCCCATGATGCAAACTTGGTTTCCTGAAGGAGGTGCCATTTTACAAGACGATAATGCTCCAATACACCCTGCTGTAAATATTAAATCCTGCTTCGAAGAACATGAGGATGAAGTACATCATCTTCCCGGGCCTGCTCAATCACCGGATTTAAATATTGAGCCATTGTGGTCAATTCTCGAGAACAAGCTGAGTAGTATGTTTCCCCACCAATGTTCCTCAAGGAACTTGAAGCCTTTCTGCTTGAGGAATGGTGCATTATACCTCTATCAGATGTGCAAAACCTGGACCACTCAATCACACACACACACACACACACACACACACACACACACACACACACACACACACACACACACACACACACACACACACACACACACACACACACACACACACACACACACACACACACACACACTATTAATGCTGTATTGTCTGGGAATGGAGCGGAGATGGGTGGCAAAAGGTGTAGTGCAGGGTGGGGGTGGGGCTGTTCTACTCGCTATTAAGAAAGTGTGTGTTGTGTGTGTGTGTGCGTGTTATTAATTCTATCTCCCCCTCTCAGTGAATCATCTTGATAAATTGTTATATTTAATTGATATAATTGATATGATGTAGATGTAGCACAGGCCTGATGGGCCAAAATGGCCTTCTGCATTAAAGTTCCTTCTGATGTTGGCTCACCTGAGCAAAGGGCAGTTGGTTGAAGTTTTCAATGTCGTATTTACTTCCAGCTCTGATATAGCTTTGATTTTGATACGTTTTCCTTTTGTAGACTCTTACGGTTACAGCATCAGCTAAAAGGGCACTCGGTAGAGCGCATACCTCCACCACGTAATGCCTGCTCCAGGAGAACATGTCTGGCCCAATCCATTTTTGAAATATCATGCTATATATCGTTTTTGGCCCTATCAATGGTGAAGAATCACTTTAAAGATTAAATAACTCTCGTATCCAGATCCAGATTTGGATTTGGACCTGTTCACCAAGTTTCATCCAAATTCTTCCACAACTGTTTGAGATATCATTTTATAGGGCTAAACCGATATATCTCTCAATGGTGAAGAATCACTTTAAAAATCCTCTTATCCGGATCCGGATCCAGAACTTCACCAAAATCTAATCAGTTCGTCCTTGTCACATGTCCAACCTGCCCATCAGATTTCATCCGGATCCATCCACAACGTTTTTGAGATATCCTGCACACAGACAAACCAATAAACAAAGACGGAGAGGGGCGAAAACAACCTAGTTCCACCTTCGGTGGCGGAGGTAATAAGAACAGTTATGAATGAAGAGCCTCACCGCGGCAGGTTTACAGGAGACGTGACATTATGAATGATCGATATGAAAGTAAATCCGAGTGTGTACAGGACGCTACTCACACAGAGATCACCGATTCGAGAGCCTTTCACGTCCCTTCGAACACATGCGATGCTTATTATTAGACGTGTTCGCAGTCCTTGTTAAGTTCTGATTTAATCTCAGCATAAGACGTGCACTTGCAATTGAGTTATTGTAGCACAAAGTCATTGTTTGATCGTATTGTGCAGATGTACCGATGGATTATTAAGTTTTGTTTTTCAAGATTCCTTATTGTTGTACGTATTATCATCCTCCAGAGAGAAGTGGAAATCCTCATGTTCCTCAGTGCCATCGTGATGCTCAAGAACAGACGCTCCAGTGAGTTTTTAATGAAACCTTGCCCCCGTTCCCGACTCAATCTAATCATTTTATTAGTTGCACACACACATGGTTACATGTACGTGCTTACACACCAGGTTACTTGTTAGTTACATTGAGCATCTAAGAGAGAACAGGGTTGATTACCTGTTCGTTAAATTATACATAGGCTCCGTCGGTATCAATATACCGGTGGGCTCAAACCGGTATATTAAATTAAATAAATAACTCTTCTTTTTTTTTTTTACACAGGTTCCAAAAATACATAATGTTCCAATGGTCCATTTTGTATTCATATGTGATATACACGTCATTGATGCATGGGAATTTTTCCAAGTATTCCCACACGGGGTTTTTTTTTCCATCCAAATGAGTCCACAACTTTTTGAGATATCGTGCTATTTATCAGTTTAGCCCTTTCTCTCAATGGTGAAGAATCACTTAAAAAATTATCGTATCCAGATCCGGGTTCGGATCTTCACCAAAACTGAATCAATTCTTCCTTGTCACATGCCCAATGTGTCCACAAAGTTTCATCTGAATCCGTCCACAACGTTTTGAGATATCGTGCTATATAATCGTTTTTGGCCCTATCTCTCAATGGTGAAGAATCACTTCAAAAAATTCTAGTAGTCAGATCCAGATCCGGATCTTCACCAAAATCTAATCGGTTCATCCTTGTCATACACCCAACCTGGCCACCAAATTTCATCTGGATCCGTCCACAACTTTATGAGATATCCTGTACACAAACAAAGAAAGACAGAGAGGGGTGAAAACATAACCTCCTTCACCTTCGGTGGCGGTGGTAATAACCAATTGGCAATTGTTTTAAAAACAGCCACGAGAGTAAAAAAAAAAAGTGATTCCTTGGACAGAGCTCGGATGTTGAGGGTTAAAAGTTAAAACCTACTGTACTTACCTTCTGGTACATCATGACGTCGTACGTTTCACTGTTTGACGTGTAGCCGAGACGCTAAGTGCATCAAAGAGCTTTTAAAATCATGTGCAGTACTTGAGGATTGTAAACTTCTTTCTTCGATTTGTTGGTGATATATACCGGGTTTTTGTCCCCCCCCCCCCCGCCGGTTTATTCATAATTCCAAAACCGATATGAAAAGTTATACTGGTATAACCAGAGATATCGCCGGACCCTATTGTACAACTTGGAGAGAAGAGGGTTACTTTTTCTTCTCTTTCATCTCTCTATTCCTCTCTCGCATTATCTATCTCTCGAAGGAGAAGTGAATTATTGCAGACATTTTTTCTGTCTGGCTCACTTGGCTGAGCCTGGATTGGTTTGCGGGTCGTGGAGTAGCGGCTGAAACGTAAATCCTATCCAGGTTCCTCATGATGACTCCATCTTTGCTCTTTCTTTCTTCGGGTTCCTTCTTGGTCTTCCCTTTCGTTACAAGTTTGAGGTGATGTGGATAAGGTTTAGGGGGATCACCGTGGGTTTGAAATTTTCAGTATTCCGAGTTCCAGATTTTCCTGGATTTTGATGCTCAACCATTGATCAGCTTGGTGCAGACTGATGAAATCACCCCCCCCCCCAAAAACATCATAAAAACAATGAAGAAGGACCTGGTACGACTAATGGGAAGGTCTCTCAATTTTTCAGTTTCAGGACTGGTATCCGACCTCATGTGCATCACTTTCGTTTTTAGAAATGTTTAAAAAAAAAGTTCAGAATTTGAGAGTAAATTTGCTTTTTTCTCTCTTTCTTGGTGATGAGTGATGACGTATTGATGGATGACGGTGTGCCATTAAATGGGAAAGAGGTATAAAAGTCAGGTAGTGGGTTGGAGAGCGAGCAGACTCGTCAAAAGATAGACATTTGGATTAGGAAGTGCCATAACTGCGTCAGATGCTGAGCTTACTGGACTACGCTTGACATGCAGACAGGTTTTACGCCATTTACTGTATCACAAAGAGGAGGGTTTGCCACCCAACAGAAGTAAATGGAAGAGTGCAAAGATGGTCTCTTCAGAGATGATAATATTCCAATGCTCTCTGAGTGGAAGGGCTGCGAGAAGATATTGAAGCTTTGATAAAATAACAGGAAGATGAGAGAGATCCCCCCCCCAAAAAAAAATGGAGAAGTGCAAAGAGTTCAGTGGAAAAATTGGAGCAGATGAAGATGCAGCTGGAGAAAACTTTCCAAATTTGGCCAGCCAATGCTGAAAGTATGACAAAAGATGGAGAATTCTTCAAATCAATGAAGACTGATCGTACTGTGACAAGCCAAGATATGAAAGGGGAGTGAAAATGGGTGCAGACTTCATACAAGCAGGATGCACTGAAGAACATTGTCAGAACATTTGCAAGTCGTGGAAAGTATCAGGAAAGAGATACCAAAATCTCCGCAAGAGAAAATCTCAGAATAAGTGAATGAATGGAAAGAACTTTGAGAACTGAGTTCATAGCGTCCCAATGGATGTACATTTGAGCTGAAATGTATTGGTTAATAAAAAAAATTTAAAATAGTTATGTAATGGTTTGCTTCATTTGATTCATTTTTTTTTTTCGTTCTTTCTTTTTCTTCAAATTTTCCAGAATTTCGAAGCCTTGCTGGTCCCCCTGTTCTGGCCTTGCGAATTGTAGCTTGGCTGCCAGGTAGCTATCATTTCTTGGAAGCGTTGCTGTGCCCCTCTCCCAGTATAATGGTACTCATTTCACTGACCTCAAAAGGATGACAGGCTGAATCCACCCCACCTGGTGTAAATTTAGTGGAAAACAGGGCTCAAACTCAGGACCCTGAGATCCCAAGCCAGCCACCCACCCAAACCATTAAGCCTGTGGTTCCCAACCTTTTTTTTGGTGGCGACCCCATTCCAGATCTCAGCATCAAAGCGCGACCCCTCGAAGAACAAAGTCACATGTGTTCACTATGAAACATCATTATCGTTCACATTTATTGCCCACTTATATTTTTGACAAATTATTGATACAATCATGATCGATCCGATGGCTGGGCCTGTTTTCAGCCACGAGTTTTGCAATGCGCGGCTCAACGCCACTGAACGCGACGATCATGTCTTTCTCGATTTCAAGACGATTGCGGAACTTCATTTTCATCACAACCATTGTAGAAAATGACTGTTCACATAAGTATGACGAAGGGTACGGCATTAGGAGCCGTATTGCCTTCTGGATAGACGTGGATAGGATTCAAGCATTTTGTGCCAGTAACTGGACAAAGACACGGACTTGTACAATGATTTCGCTCCGGAATCCTGCTTCAGTCTCACGAGCTCCTCTTGGGCGATATCATCGTCGGCGATGGCGTCTAATGGTGCACTGAATGGGTCTCGGGTCACGGTGAATGACTGGATGTCGAGCTCAGGAAAGTAGTGTTCGAACTGATCAATCAGTGACTGAAGGTGTTCATTGATTTTGCCAGAAACATGCTCGACTTGGATGTCTTCGGATTCTTCGACTTCCAGGTGGGCAGAGAGGCGCGGAAATAATACGAAACGGTTGCGACTCACTTTATCTTTCAACAATGCAAGTGTGGCAAGAAACCCTTTTTATTTTGTCATGGAAGAACATCAGATTCGTGTCTGTGCCTTGAAGCGTACGATTGAGCACATTGATGTGCGAGCAGCCAACGCCTCCCGGTGGATCATGCAATGTATTGTTGCGGATTTCGCGCCCGCCGGCGTGCTGACGGCCACGTAACTCGAATCGCGGCACGTCGCCCACCGGACGGACAATCCAGTCGTGACCCTCTCGGACTAACGCCGGGAACCAGTCACGGGTGGACCTTTCGGTCTCACCGCGATCGAGCCAATCAGCCCCCGCGTGGGATAGGGTTGCTCGCCAAATTCGACCTACCTAAGTACCCACGCGGAGGGTAGACCGGGCGATCGCACCTCGCCGCAGGTCGACTTCGGACACGGGCCACTTAAGCGACCCGTTCCGTACTATCAGAATAACCGAGCGGTGTTATCGTCGACCTCGATGGTTCGATTAATTATCGGGCGTATTCAGCCCACTACCAACCCTTTACGTGAAGCAAGATGAGGATTCAATGGGAGAAATGACGAAGCGAAGCGGGAAACAGTTCAACACAAAGCACATTTATTCGCGGCACACGGGAAGCACACATATTCAATTCCACCAAAAGCACACAGAAAAGAAAAACACAATTCCATTTACACAAAAAGCAAATACAAAAGCGAAAACACAATGCAGAGCTAATACCGACTACCGAGCACACGGCAACACTTATACAATTCTACTTCACAGACGGCGCCGACAACACATACCCAAAACCAAGGAAAAGAAATACCCTCAAGGATGAGGCGGGCCTGAGGCCGAGACCGGGTCGCGCCTACCCGTCTGGTGATGAGACGCGGAGCGGCGATGGCGCCCCAACTCCGCGGACCTCGCGGACAGTGTCTGGCAGGGGGTGGGAAAGGGGCCCCCTTGGTCGCACTATCTCAGCGCGGGGGGAAACAGGAGGGGGTTGCTGATGCTCGGGGTATAGAGGATCTTTATTATGTGCGACGAGCGTCTCCACCTCGGCCAGGTCGCGCTGTCGGCCTCCCTCGGGTGCAGCTCCCTGCACGACGCGAGCACCCCCTCGTCTGGTGTCGCCGCCTTTCCACAGCTCGTCCCCTCCGTTCCGACTCCAACGCACACGACGAGCAGCTCCACCGCCCGCGAAGTCTTGACCCTCTGCTTCCGACTCCCCTACTCTCCGCCTCTGGACTCTCCGACTCTCCACTCTCCGCCTCTGGACTCTCCGACTCTCCACTCTCGACGACTCTCTTCCTGACTGACGAACACGGTCCTTTTATCCCCCCGTAGCTTCGCCTTTGACCCCCTCCCTTTGACCTTTCACCTCGCTCCCCATTGGCCCGAGAAAAAGTGGGCGTGAAGGCTTTTTGATCCACAAATTTGCATATATCGATCGTCCTGGAGGCGGGGCCAAATCGCCCCTCGCTCACCGATTGGACGGCAAAAAGTGGGCGTGTGTCGTTTTTGATCCGTTTTTGAAGCACAAAATCCGTGATTTTGTACACGCTGTTCGACGCGCGCCCTGCACGAGTCCAACACCGGTACCCACAGCGGGGCAAGAACGGTGGCGATGCTACGGTTGCGAGGTGTGATGTGAAGGTCGTGGCGGTTGTGGTGAAGCGGCGTTGTGGTTGGTGGTTGATGTTGTGGTTGTGGTGGTAATCATGGCGGTTGGTCCAAAATAAAGATAGTAAAAGAAAAACGGCTATCCTGAAGAGTCGCAGCTCGCATAAATGACATGTATTCCCACTAGACAACGGGTTTGGGCCTCACTGCACATGTACTTACCGAGATACCTCACCTAAGGGACCTGAATGGTGGTTTGCGAATTTGGTAACCACAACAGTATCATAAATGCATGAGGAGCCACTCGCTGTAATTCAGCTTTAAAGCCAGAATGCCTGCCAAGCATTGCAGGAGCTCCATCTGTTGTCGATCCAATCAATTTATTGAAGTCCAGACCTTCTTGATTGTAAAAGGTTTCGATTTTTGTAAAAATGTCAACTCCTTTAGTTGTTGTTTCCAATGACTTGCACATCAAAGGCTCGTCCACAAAATCACCATCTTTGATTAATCTGACCCAAACCATCAATTGTGCGCATGATGCAATGTCGTTGATTCATCCAGCTGAATGGCATGCCAAAGTGACTGCTTGATATCCGTAACATTCTGTGCGGTAATGTCCTCACTCATGTCACAAATTCTACGATGAACAGTGTTATTCGAGAGAGGTATGATCGCGAGTTTACTAACCACGTCTTCTCCGATCGTGAGATAAACCATTTTCTTGGCACATGGCATTATCAGTTCCTCGCCGATAGTGTGTGGCTTTTTAACTTTTGCAATGAGCAACGAAACACGATAGGACGCTTCCACAGCACGTGCATTGGTCTGATGACATTTACCTTCTTTATCCAAGCGGAAATTCCTAAGGGCGGTTAACCTCCGTTCGAAAAATGAGCGATCTCTATCTTTGTATGCTGCATGTTTTGATGACAGATGCCGTTGTAACTTGTTACGTTTCATGGATTCACTCGAAAGTACTTCATAACAAATGACGCACTGAGGTTTCTGGACTCCACACTCTGTCACATAATATAAACCGAGCTCAATGAATTTGTCATTGTGAGGTCGTTCGCGCGACGCGCCAGCCATATTCCTTCACAAAAAGTAACAACTTTCAACTTTGGGTATAGTATAGAAACGAAATGTTCAAGAAGGTTCTTCTTCAATAAGAAACAACGTAAAATGAATCATAGAGGCACTGAGTAGTATCCAGTAATAATCCAGAAAATTCAAACACACTTCGCACGCAGGTATTCCAATGGTCAGCAGAAGTCGAGATGATGTAGTTGTAGCAGTTGCAGCATTGTGAAGAACTTGATATTCGGCCAACTATTTATATGCCTGCTGGCCCCTGTTTGCACCCTTACTTCAAAGCAACTTTTGATCTGACGAGTACTTTTGATCTTACAACTTTCAGTGCTGCATGTCGCTTGGCAAACATGACTCCTTTCATGTCATTGTCAGCTTCACATGGTCAAAGCCATTTATGCGCACGTGCGCGGGAACGGTCCCTCCACTCTCACAAACTTTGAGTCCATCCATCGCAGTCAAAAACCCAAGCATGGTTTCAGGGGTGCGGATGGGTAGGGGGTAAAAGTGCACGGTTTCGCTCCAAGTGGCCGAATTCAACCGAACTGTGAACCAACTATGGGTTCACCATATGGTTTTAACAGAGCAATGCGCGGTTACGGGTAGAACTGGGCATGCTCGTTTAAAATTGAGAACATACCGTAACGCGCATGCGCTAGCTGGCTGACGAGGAAATATCATCCACTGATCACCCAAATTAGAGCGGGAAAACCCACCTTCGTTTCTATTTCCAGAACAAAATGTTGTAATGAGAAAGTAATTCTTGGCAATGTCAAGAATGTGGCAAGCGCTGTGTATAGATCACAGATTTACATACTTTTCATAAAAACATAGCATTTAAAAAAAAAAGTTTTCAGACGAGTCCGCGACCCCACGAAAAGTGCTTCGCGACCCCAGTTGGGGTCGCGACCCCGAGGTTGGGGACCCAGGCACTAAGCCAACACAAGGCTTTTAGTGGTCCCCCTAAATTTGCTTCAATTTTGTTGAAATTTGTGCTGGAGTTAACCCTTGGGTCGTGTAACAAAATAAACAAGATGATTGTTGAAACTTTTTAGATCCTCGTGGAGGATCTCTAAGTATTACTCAAGTTGTTGTTCTTGTGGACTTTTTGTTTCACAGCCTACAGTTTTCATCGAAACTTCCTGAAACTTTGCCTATATATTGTTGCGAATTCGCGCCCGCCGGCGTGCGATCAGCCACGTAACTCGAATCCTGGCACGTCGCCCACCGGACGGACAATTCTGTCGTGACCCTCTCGGACTAACGCCGGGAGCTAGTCACGGGTGGGCCTTTCGGCCTCACCACAATCGTGCCAATCGGCCCCCCGCGTGGGATAGGGTTGTTCGCCAAACTCGACCTACCTAAGTACCCACGCGGAGGGTAGACCGGGCGATCGCACCTCGCCGCAGGTCGACTCCGGACACGGGCCACTTAAGCGACCCGTTCCGTACTATCGGGATAACCGAGCGGTGTTATCATCGGCCTCGACGGTTCCGATTAATTATCGGGCGTATTAAACCCACTACCAACCCTTTACGTGAAGCAAGATGGAGATTCAATTAAAGAAAAGACGAAGCGAAACGGGAAAAACAGTTCAACATAATTCACATTTATTCCGCGGCACACGGAGAGCACACATATACAATTACAACAATTATGCACCAAAAGCAGATGTAACAAAAGAAACACAACAATGCAGATCTACTACCGACTACGCGAGCACACGGCAACACTTACACAGTTTTACTTTACAGACGGCGCCGCCAACACATTTACTCAAAAGCAAAAGAAAAGGGCCACCCTCAAAGACAAGGGGGCAGACGGGGCCTGTGGGCCGCGAGACCGCGTGGATCCTACCCGTGTCTTGTGATGAGCCGCAAATGTCGCGGCGCCCCGACTCCGCGCTCCTTTGCGGGTTTCGTTGGCACTGCTTGGAGTGGGGTGGGAACGGGGCCCCCTTTTCGCACTATCTCAGCGTGGGGGGGAAAAAGGGGGGAATTGTTGATGCTCTGGGGAAAGAGGATAGCTGGCTTGCTTGGGTCCCGCGACGAGCGACTCCAGTGCGAGCTCGTCGCCGACTGCCGTCTTCCTTGCCTTGGACCCGAGCTATTCGACCTCCTCCCCAATTCTCCTCAGCCGACTGCAGCAAACCACCTCGACCAGGCTTCAGGCTTCCCCTCTCTGCAGCTCGCCGACAGACTCCGAACCCCGACAGACTGCCACTCTCCAGACCCGACGACTGCCTCGACCTTCTCTCCAACTCACTAAATTCGCCCAGCGCTCGGCGCTTTATAGTCCGGCAGGAGAACCCATATGCAAATTTCTGGATCAGAACGAGCTCAGGGGTGGAGCCACGCTCGCCCATTGGACGGAGAAAAAGGGGCGTGAGTCTCCCCTGATCCTCGAATTTGCATATATCGATTCGACTCCGACGCGCCTGGAGGCGGGGCCAAACCGCCCCGCGCTTGCTGATTGGACGGATCAGAAGTGGGCGTGTATCATTCCTGATCCGACTTCTCCTCGGAAAGGCCGCTATTTGCACCCGCGGCTCGGCGCGCGTCCCGCACGAGGCCAGGACAGCCTGACGCTCGGTGCCCACAAGCGGTGCGGGAATGGCCGCAGAAGGAGAGGCGAAGGTGGTGGAGGGTTTAAAGTGGTGGTCCATGGCCATCGTGATGTTTGGAATGGCGGTGATGCGATGTTTGCGGGAGCGAGTTGTGAAGGTAAAGGCCGTGGCTGTTGGCGTTGTTGTTGTTGTGAAGCGGAGTTGTGGTTGGTGGTTGTTGTGTGATGGCGCTTGAGACGTGGTTGGTTCAAAATAAAGATAGAACAGAAAAACGGCTATCTTAAAGGGTCGCAGCCCGAATGAATCACATTTATTCCCTCGAAACAACGGGTTTGGGGCTAACTACACATGTACTTACAGAGATATCTCACCTACGGGACCTGAATGGTGGTTTGCGAATTTCCTCAACCGCAACAATATGTAAAAAATACCCTGCGCAGACAGTAACCATCTCCGATTTTGAAAATTCCTCTTATAAAAAAGTTATGACGTCAAAATATCTCCGCTAATGGAAATCGCCGAAAAAATTATCTCCGAAACTAGGCAGGCTTTTTGAATTCTGTTTGTGGGAATCGAACAGGGCATTAGCAGAGATGAATTACCGCACATATGATACATCACTATGACGTCATATCAATTTTTATGACGTCATTCCTATTTTTTGACATTTTTTGTTTCACAACCCAGAGTTTTCATCGGATCTTCGTGAAACTTGCCATGTATATGCAGAAAGCCCACGCGCAGGCAGTAACCATCTCCGATTTTGGAAATTCTTCCTAGGAAAAAAAGGTGACGTCATATCGCCGATACCATTATCTCCGAAACTAGGCAAGCTGTTTGAATTTTGTTTGCGGGAATCAAGCCGGGCATTAGCACAGATAATTTATCGCAAACCTGATACATCACAATGACGTCATATTCGTTTTTATGACATCATCATTAAGAGGACGAGGATCTTAGCTCATTCGAGCTTATTCAAAAAACGGGGGATTGCGGGGGGGGGGGGGGTAAGATGCACACGATTCACTCGTCATGCATTTATTGCTCATCTATGTGTGATGTTTATACAGTGAATGATGTGAGCATTGCACGAGTATTACCTCCCCATTGTTCAGTTGCTCCCATATGATGGAGTATGGATATTGTTCTTTGTTTCCAGTTACGATAGAACAGCATGTGGGAAATGCTCTGATGTTCAGCAAGGTTGCAAGTCTGATCCTCTTCTTCCGCCTGGATTTTCGTTTGGGCCTGCTGTACCTGATTCTTTGCATCGGTATGTTACTGTACACACAGGCACGCATGCAGTTGGCACCCTGCTTTTTTTTTTTTTTTTTTTTTTTTTCTAAACTTGCTGCTCCTCATACGTTGTTCCAATGGAAAGGAGTGGAAGTTTAGAGTCATAGTTGCATGATCGATTTTATGAGTGGTGCATGTGGCCTTGCCATGGCCCAGTTGTGTGTAGTTATGGTTGTTCATTGTTGTCAGGTAAGGCCTGATTAGATCTGTGACTTGCTACAGGTACCATGTGAACCTGTACTAACCTGTTCCATGGTCGGATTGTCGGCGACTAAACCATCTCCCCCATCAGGTTTCCTGGTGAGGAGAGTGTGTGGATATGGACACCCAGCAGGATTAAAAACAAAACCGTCAAATGACGGAGGAGCTCCTTGTGAGACAACGGCCTTCCATATCTCGTGCCCAACTGTGTCTGTGGATGGCCTTCTACAGTTGGGTTACTTTGTTTGAGGAGGTTGGTGGCGGGATTTGCACTCCGGCCACCGTAAAATGCTTCATTCCGCAAAACCCATCCATCCATCCATCCATCCATCCATCCATCCATCCATCCATCCACTGGGACCATACTCTGTGCAGAGCGTTGGTGCTGCCTAAGCAGTCTCCTTGGCTATTGGACACAATCCTGGACGGGCGCCACTCCGACACAGGATACCAGCAAGCTGGCACTCATTTTGCCGACCTCAGGATGACAGGCATTGTCAACCCCACCTGATATTAATTCAACAGCAGAGTGGGATTTGAACTCATAATGCAAGGATCCCAAGCCTACCACCTCAACCATTAAACCAACACCTGGCAGAAGCAAAACCCATAAATGCAAAGAAAACTGAAAACCCATTCCGAGAGAGTACCTCCCGTGCTGCTACCCTTCACAGGAGAGCTCACTGTATGACAGGATTGGGGCAAAGCCTTTGGGACCCCTATTCTTTGGCAGGAGGAAAAGCACAGGGTAAACTTCCTGCATCAGATTATGGTGGTGTGCAGTGGAGTGGTGCTGAGGTGTCATCCACCAGATGGCTGTCTCCTTGGGTTACCGCAACCTGAGGCAGTCCCTTCGGGTGGGGTGCCTGTAATGTCTTGTCCTTAAGAGAGGATGATCACCTGTCTCTGTTGTCATCTGAGTTCCAGTGTTTGAACATCGGTATTGCAGCACTCTCTGAGGTTCGGAGACCAACTAGTGGCGAGATCATGGCGGGTGGTTACACCTACTCTTGGTATGGTCGCTCTGATGGTTACCATGCCGAAGGAGTTGCTGTAGCTATGTCCAATAAGCTGACTCCCATGATAATTGAGGTAACACCGGTCAACAAGCGTAATATGAGACTACGGATTCGTTACTTCGTGGGTGTTGTTTCTCTGGTCTCTCAATATGCTCCGATTGAGGTGAGTGATCTCACCGTGGACGCATTCAACGCCGTACTCTTGTGTATGGTTCATCAGTGCCCCAGATGAGATACCCTTCCAATCTTGGGCAATTTCAATGCATTGACTGGCACTGATAGGGGTGGTTATGAGACGTGTTGATGCCCATGGGTCTGGAACTGTGAACCAGAATAGCACCCAAGTTCCTTGACTTTGCAAAGAGTTGTGGACTTAGGGTGGCTGGTTCATAGTTTCAGCACCTCCAGGATCATCGCTCGACTTGGTATTCCAACAAAAATGGTGATGTGGCAAAGGAGATTGACCTTGTGCTTGTTGATGGTCACTTGAGGACGACCCAGAACTGCAGTTTCTACCAGAGTGCTCAGTTCCTCAATGCTGCCCACAGGCTTCTTGTAGCAACTCTGAAATTGCAGCTTAAATCCAAGAAAATGGTACCATCCCAGCTGAGGCTGGATGTTGGCAAGCTCAAGGATGAGAGGGTAGCTGAGGAGTTTGGTGAACAGGCTGAGTGGACACTTGGGGGGTCTGGGTGCTTTGGGGAATCCTGAAGAGTTGTGGAGTGCCTTCAACACAACTGTCCTTTGATGTTGCCGGTGGATGTCTTGGAACTCAGCGAAGGGTGAAAAAAAATTTCGCCTCTCAAGGGACACTGGATACCATTGACCAGAGTCACAGGGCCAGGCTTAATGGCAGAGCTGAGCTGTTCAGGGAGTTGAGGTGTAAAACTGTACGTGCGCTCTGGGTGCACAAGGAAGTATATATGCGAGGAATTTGTGAGGGGGTAGAGCATCACCTGTGGTCGTTATTCTTGTCTTGCCTATGGGGGAATTTGTGCTTTGTGTTCCTCCAAACCTGTCCCTCGGTGTACTGCATTTAGAGTGGAGGGTGGTGGGCTTTTGACAGAGGAGTCCGAAGTGAAGGCCCGCTGGGCCAGTTACTTTGAGCAGCTACACCAGGTCGATCCACCAACTCTTGAGTTGGACATCAGGGGTTGCTCACCCTCCAATCAACTGTGATCCACCTTTGTGGAAACACAGGCTGCGGTGAACCAGTTGAAATGGGGTAAGGCTCCTGAGATCTGTGGCATCCATGCTGATCTTCTAAACGCTGGTGGAAATGCTGAAATCATGTCATTACTTGCAGTTCTGTGATTATTTGGAACACAGGGATGATCCCAACTGATTGGAAAGATGGGCCTTGTTATCCCTCTCTGGAAAGAGAAGTGTGATCGCCAGGACTGCAACAACTACTGAGGGGACGCTGCTCTCAGTGCCGGGCAAGGTCTTTGCTCGGATAATTCTTTATAGGGTTCGCCACCATCTGCTTGAGCATCAGTGCTGAGAGCAGTTAGGCTTTACACCAGAGGTCAACGAATGATTGTATCTTTGCTCTTCGGGTCCTCACCGAATGCAGCCGAGAGTTTCAGCAGGGGCTGCTTGCAGCCTGTATTGATCTCTGCAAAGCATTTGATTCAGTGTATCAGGATGCTCTCTGGAGGATTCCAGGTCTTCGCAGGGTGCCACCAAAACTGATCAATGTGATGTCTGAACTGTAATCTGCAACTGAGAGTGCTGTGAGATGTGGTTGTTCCACGACTTATTTCTAGTTGTTACTGGAGTTCGTCAGGTGTGTGTAATGGCCCCCACACTTTTCAGTGCTTGCATGGACTGGATTTTTGGGAAGATGTCAGAGAGATCAAGCTCCAGTGCATCGCTTAAGAATGTCAAGATCTCTGACCTTGATTTCGTGGATGTTGCTGTCATGTTTGCGGAAACTGGATATCCTTTTGGGGGCCCTCGAGGTGCTGAGTAAAGAGTTGGAATGACTGCGATTACAGGCTTTCAATGACATCTTGGATGCTGCTATCTTGTCTGCACCCATTTGTGGTGAAGATGTTGTCATGGGGAGATTCACTTACCTTGGCAGTGACATTCATGCCTCTGCTAACTGTGAGCCAGAAGTCAATGGATGTCTGGGTTGGGCCTGAGGAGTTGTGAATTCATTATATCATGGGGTCTGGTGTTATCGGTACCTGTGCAGGACGACGATAGTCCGAGTCTTCAGGTCCTTGGTGCTTCCAATCTTACTCTACGGATGTGAAACTTGGACTTTGACCAGGGATCTGAGCACGTGACTTTGATTCCTTCGGTACCAGGTCTCTTCGGAGCATTCTTCGCAATCGCTGGTCGGACTTTGTGTCCAACGAGCGGTTGCTGAGAGACTCAGATGAGATTTGTTCCCTGTGTAGTTGGTGAGCATCAGCTGCGGCTGTATGGACACGTGGCTCGTTTTCCTGACGCTGATCCTGCTCACAAGATTCTCTCAGTAAGGGAGCCTCATGAGTGGCAGAAAGCTGCACCTTTAATCTTAAAGCTGCACTCCAAAGCTGCACCTTAAATCCTGGAGAATGGTACCATCCCAGCCGAGGCTGGATGTTGGCAAGCTCAGGGATGAGAGAGTAGCTGAGGAGTTTGCGAACAGGCTGAGTGGACACTTGGGGGGTCTGGGTGCTTTGGGGGGTCTGGGTGCTTTGGGGGGTCCTGAAGAGTTGTGGAGTGCCTTCAAGACCACCGTCCTTGATGTTGCCGGTGGATTTCTTGGAACTCACCGCAGGGCAAAGAAGAATTTTGTCTCTCAAAGGGACACTGGATACCATTGACCAGAGTCGCAGGGCCAGGCTGAATGGCAGAGCTGAGCTGTTCAGGGAGCTGAGGCGTAAAACTGTACGTGCACTGAGGGTGGACAAGGAGGCCTATGTGCGAGGAATCTGTGAGGGGGTAGAGCATCACCTGTGGAGAGGTGATTCTCGTCCCGCTTACAGGGGAATTCGCGCATTGCGTTCATCCAAGCCCATCCCTCGGAGCACTGCAGTTAGAGCAGAGAGTGGTAGGCTCTTGACAGAGGAGTCTGAAGTGAAGGCCCGCTGGGCCGGTTACTTTGAGCAGTTGTACCGGGCTGATCCCCCAGGTGTCGAGTTGGATGTCAAGGGTGTTACAATCCCTGTGTGGCTCGTTTTCCTGATGCTGATCCTGCTCACCAGATTCTCTCAGCGGGGGAGTCTCGTGAATGGAGGAGGCCAGTGGGCCGACCACGTGCTTCGTGGTTGCAGCAGGTTGACCATCATCTCAAGGAGATGGGGATGGGCCTGGCATCTGCCTGGGGGATGGCCAGCTGGAGGCCCCTGGAGTACTAGCGGAAAGTGGACGCAGCGACGCGCTGTTCTGGCACATGCTCCCATACCTGACCTGACCTGATTAGTGGCGGAGGCCTACCACGTGACTCATGGTTGCAGCAGGTTGATCGGCATCTCAAGGAGATGGGGATGGGCCAGGTATCTGCCTGGGGGGTGGCCAGATGGAGGCCCCTGGAGTACCGGCAGAAAGTGGACATAGCGACTGGCTGCTGTGGCACATGCTCCCATACATGACCGAACACGTAGTGCCACGAGGTTCCTCCATCTTGTTTGGTCTTGAGCATTCCTCTCTGCACACGTCAGTGCAATTCCCCTTTCTTATCGAAGTAAATTTTCGGTAATTCTTCACCCTTTTCTTGGCCTCCCTCTTCCTTTTCCCCACTGGTGTCCAAAACATGTCTTCTTTAGTCAAATGTCCTACCTCTCACCATCTTCATTTTTTGGCCTGTTCCACAATGCCTTTCCACATCTCTCTTCATTATTTCCTCACATCTTACCCCGATTTGGCCAGAAAATCTTTGGAATCCTTCTCAAACACCAACGGTGGGAATCATCAGTTTGTCCATTTCCTTCCTCGTTTTCCATGTCTCTGCGCTGTACTACAATAACATTTATCTGACATTGGAATTTAAGAGTTTCATCTTTGTTTTCGTGAGAGTTGTCTGAAAATTCCAAATCTTTGACAACTCTGAAGACGACACTTGTTCACGAGCGGTATTTGACGATGTATATTGTTTCAGAAGTCAAGGATGAGACAATGTGATAATTTTTGACCAAGTTATAATTAATTATAATGGCCTTCAATCAACAGCTGCAAAATGCCGAAAACCCAGTTTCGTTCTACAACTTTCAAAATTTGACCTTTGCATAACCTTTAAAGGTCACAAAACAATGTTGTGGACATTAAAATAAGGAAACAGGATACGTGCTATAGCTTATTGGAGTTAGTTCGTCGAAGGTCGAAAACCCGGTTCGATTCCCACAACTTTGAAAATTTTGACCTTTGTGGCCTTTAAAGGTTAAAGGTCAAGGATTATGACCTTTGGTGCAAAACTTCCTCTGGAACATTCCAGGAACAATATAACGTCATGTAGGCTATATGGCATTTCGCACTCCTCGGATTATCCATACTTTGATGAAATCAGCGTAAAAACAAACTTGAAGGGGGCGCCATGGGCAAGGTGTTCGAGATAGAGCAAAATGGTTTCAAGACTTTTGGTGGGGAATGACCTCAAGATTATGCATAAAAAAATATTGTCATCCAAGCTCTCAAAGTTTGGGTGGTCGTATGATTTTTATGTCAAAATTCGAAATTTTGTAAGTTTTTGACCTTTTGACCTTGACACGAAAATGAAAAATCAGACAACGACAAGTTTTAGATAATTCATTTTGCTATTCAAATACCGAAGAACCCATTCCATTCAGTCAATTCCCAAGGAGAGGATAGATTTTTAATCCGACTACCCCCTAAAATGGCTATTTTTTTGGGCGTGGCTCCGCCCACAATGGGCGGAGCACGCCCTCATCCAGGAAAACACAACGAGACGTTGATATCGAACACATAACCAAGTTACATCAAGATCGGATCAAAGTCCACGGAGTTATGCTCTGGACACATAGACAGACATAACGAATGTAGTGGTCACTCTGGCTGGCGCTCGTGAACCAGTAAAGAATTAAACTTTGCTTCAGCTTTTACAAGTCTGTTTAATAGATCGCTTTCACTGTCCCCTTCTTTATTGACAACATATTCTCGATGAATGAACTTTCAACTTCCTCTACATCAATCACATTTTTGCACAATCCCGATCTAGAAAAATATACGTCTGGATCACTTGGACATTCAGATCCTCTGACCATGTGGTGAACTCTTCTTCAAGCTTCTTGTTGTCCACGTCATGCACGAGATGACATATTTAGTGGTTTTCGAATCCACTCGTCTAGTTGAGGAAATTGAGAGAAGCCTGACAGCCTGTGATGTTTGTAGAAATTAATATTTTCTTCCTAATTTTGGCATTTGATGCTGAATGTTAATTTTTAAATGTTGATCTCGTATCCTAATGCATTCCTCTTTACCTCAGTATTCATCGTTACATGCCGTCCTCCAGTCTTCTTGGGCCCGGAGCACACAATGTATTTGAGCAGCAAAACCATGGAGGTATTATAATTTGAGCACGTGCCCGCGATGTTTTGATCTACTCATGTAATCCCATACGGCCTTAAGGTGTATCCGAATGCTGATGAAATCCTTGTCCCTCCCAAAGGAGATTGTGTGCTGTGCTCGTTCTGGCACATGGTTGGTGGAATTCTTTGCAAACTGGGCACCCGAATGCCAATCCTTTGCACCGGTATTTGCCAATCTCTCTTTGCAGTAAGTATGAGGCATTTAATGCCCCCTTGTTATTTATTCGCCATTTCTATGGCCATTGCAATAGATTCTACAACTGATGGTCACGAGTTCAAGTCATTTAAGTTCAAATCTACATTGAGCTGCAGTTAAGTGAGTAGTGTCCTCACCTTTTTAACGACTCCACTTGGGGTTTGTTTACCAATCCCGTGCACAACTAAAACTACCATGGTGGTGTGCATGGCAGCAGGGGACATCATGCAGATCACCTTTTGGATGTGGGTATAACGACATGTCCCACAAGCCAAGTTCGGACAAAGTACTTTCATAATTGTTTTACCCTTCATAAGTAAATGAACTGACAAATGTCGTGCATGTTCAACAACTGTCTCTGTTATCATTTGAGCTCAAAGGTTTGGACATTGGTATTGCAGCACTCTGAGGTTCGGAGACCGGATTGCGGCAAGATCATGGCGGGTGGTTACACCTACTATTGGTCTGGTCGCTCTGATGGATACCATGCCCAGGAGCTGCTGAAGCTGTGTCCAATATGCTGACTCCAATGATAATTGAGGTAACACCGGTCAACGAGCATATTATGAGATGAAGGATTTGTCACTCCTTGGGTGTAATTTCCCTGGTCTCTGTATATGTTGCGACTGAGGGGAGTGATCTCACCGTGAAGGATGCATTCGATGCCACACTCGAATCTGGTTGATCAGTGCCCCAGGCGAGATACTCTTCTCGTCTTGGGGGACTTCAATGCATCGATTGGAATGGATAAAGATGGTTATGAGACATGTGTTGGTCCCCATGGGTCTGGAACTGTGAACCAGAATAGCACTAAATTCCTTGACTTTGCAAGAAGTTATGGACTTAGGGTGGCTGGTTCATGGTTTCAGGTGCCCACAAGCTCATGACTGGACTTGCTATTCCAACGCTGGTGGTATGGCAAAGGAGATCGACCATGTGCTCGTTTATGGTCGCTGGAGGATGACCCAGAACTGCAGGGTCAACCGGAGTGCTCAGTTCCTCAATACTGACCACAGACTTGTAGCAGCACTGAAGTTACATCTTAAATCCAGGAGAATGGTACCATCCCAGCCTAGGCTGGATGTTGGCAAGCTCAAGGATGAGATGGTAGCTGAGGAGGTTGTGAGCAGGCTGAGTGGAGATTTGGAGGGTCTGGGTGCTTTGGGGGATCCTGAAGAGTTGTGGAGTACCTTCAAGACCACCATCCTTAATATTGCCAGTGGATGTCTTGGAACTCACCGGAGGGCGAAGAAGAATTTTGTCTCGAGGGACACTGGATACCATTGACCAGAGTCGCAGGGCCAGGCTGAATAGCAGAGCCGAGCTGTTCAGGGAGCTGAGACGGAAAACTGGACACGTGCTGAGGGCAGACAAGGAGGCCAATGTGCAAGGAGTCTGTGAAGGGGTAGAGCATCACCGATGGTCGTGATTCTCGTCCTGCTGATGGGAATTTGTGCATTGCGTTCCTCGAAGCCCGTCCCTCTGTGAACTGCAGTGGGAGCAGAGGGTGGTGGGCTCTTGACAGAGGAGTCCAAAGTGAAGGCCCGCTGGGCCAGTTACTTTGAGTGGCTGTACCAGGCTGATTCACCAGTTGTCGAGTTGGATGTCAGGGGTGTTGCAATCCCAATTGCTGACCCTCCAATAAACTGTGGTCCACCTTCATTCGTGGAAACAGATTGCGGTGAACCATTTAAAATGGGATAAACCTCCTCTGATCTGTGGCATCCATGCTGAACTTCTCAAAGCTGGTGGGAATGCTGTACTCGTGTCGTTGCATGCAGTTCTGTGCTCTGCCTGGAACAGGCATCATCCCAACTGACTGGAAGAGGAGCCTTGTTGTCCTTCTGGAAAGGGGAGGGTGATCGCCAAGATTGCAACAACTCCTGAGAGGTGACACTGCTCTCAGTGTTAGGCAAGGTTTTTGCTTGGATTATTCTTGATAGGGTTCGCCACAATCTGCTTGAGCACCAGCGTCCAAAGCAGTCAGGCTTTACACCAGAGGTCAACGAATGATTGTATCTTTGCTCTTCGGGTCCTCACCGAATGCAGCCGAGAGTTTCAGCAGGGACTGCTTGCGGCCCATGTTGATCTCTGTAAAGCATTTGATTCAGTGAATCGGGATGCCCTTTGGAAGATTATTGGTCTTCATGGGGTGCCACCAAAACTGATCAATCTCATGTCTGAACTATACTTTGGTACTGAGAGTGCTGTGAGATGTGGTGATATCTCTGACTTATTTCCAGTTGTTACTGGAGTTTGTCAGGGGTGTGTACTGGCCCCCACACTTTTCAGCACTTGTATGGACTGGATTCTTGGGAGGATGTTGGAGAGATAAAGGTGTGGTGCATCGTTTGGGAATGTCAAGATCTCTGGTCTTGATTTCGCAGACGATGCAGTCATCTTTGTGGAGACTCAATATATATTTTTTGGGGGCCCTCGAGGTTCTGAATGAGGAGTCGGAGCCGATGGGATTACGGGTTTCCTGGGTCAAAACTAAGATCCAGGCTTTAATGACATCTTGGATGTACCTGTTTGTTGCGAGGATGTTGAGGTCAAGGAGAGATTCACTTACCTTGGCAGTGATATTCATGTCTCTGTTGGCTGTGAGCCAGAGGTCAACAGACGTCTGGGTCGGGCCTCGGGAGTCATGGATTCACTGGATCATGGGGTATGGCGCTGCTGGTGCCTGTGCGGGAGGATGAAAGTCCAAGTCTTCAGGTCCTTGGTGCTTCCATTCTTGCTCTTCGGATGTGAGACTTGGACTCTGAGCATGGATCTGAGACGGAGACTTAATTCCTTTGGTACCAGGTCTCTTCGGAGAATCCTTGGCTATCGCGGGCTGGACTTTGTGTCCAACGAGCGGTTGCTGAGAGGCGCAAATGAGATTTGTCTGCTGCATCGTCCGTGAGCGTCAGCTGCGGCTGTGTGGATGTGTGGCTCATTTTCCTGCCGCTGATCCAGAGCCTCGTGAGTGGTGGAGCCCAATGGGCCCACCACTTGCCTCGTGGTTGCAGCAGGCTGATCAGCATCTCAAGGAGATGGGGATGGACCAGGCATCTGCCTGGGGGATGGTCAGACGGAGGCCCCTGGAGTACCGGCAGAAAGTGGACGTAGCGACGCGCTGCTCTGGCGCATGATCCAATACCTGACCTGACGTTAAAGTATAATTTGATGTGAATGCGTCAACGAATACGCCTCCGCCAATGTTCGATGTCAACCCACTGTTGTGCTTGATCTCAATTAAAGGTCACATGAGAGTATGTAACAGAGAAAACATTAGCCGCTTCGAACTCAAGTTATGGTCTGCAAAATTATTTTCAAAGGGCACCTGACCTTTGAACTGTTGATCTCCAAATTGAATGAGTTCATCTTTGTATCGCAGTCCATACTTGTGCCGAGTTTGGGTGAAATCCATTCTGTGATTCACAAGTTATTGTGGTAAAAGATTTTTGATTGAAGGTCACATGACCCTATTTTGACCCTCAAATCAAATTGGCTCATCTTTGCATTATATTACAGTACACGATTTTACCAAGTTTGGTCAAATTCCCTTCAGTGGTTCACAAGTTACCGTGGTAATGAAAAATCTTCAACGAAGGCGCGGTCGGATGGGCAACCCGAAAACGTGCCTCCGCAGCTGGAAGCATTATGTACAAGATGGAAATGTCGAGTATCATGTAAATGAGTTAACCATTTGGCCCAGGGAAATACAATTTCTTGGCTCGTCTACAATTTTCACCGTTTCTGAAAGACATTCTCCCCAGTAATTGAGAATATTCCACAGGTTTTATGTTCAATACAGAGAACGGAGAGCAAAACGGTACGCCAACAATGGAGCACTGAATAGGTGCACTTCGTGTACACGTGGGGTTAGTTTGAAGTGTAATTGAAATTTGAGTCAAAATTCTCCATTAAATGATTGGACACATCATTGTTGTGATTGACCCCGTTTTATAAAGCGTGTCCTAACTCGGCTGCAGAAATGTTCATGACCGTTTGTGTGTGTGTCCTGATGTTCTGAGAGGTGTAAAGGTCGCACCAGTTCAGGTTCAAAAGCTGTGTACGTCATGCCGTACGCAATATTGCAATTCCCTCATCACAAATGTTTTTACCTCTAAGGTATCTTTCAGAGGTATCAAAATAATTATTTTGATTTACTGTTATTAAATCTGTCAGCCTCAAATTGCTCACCAGAAACCAATGTAGACTTTTACAACCACAGCAAGGTGGGGAGGCAATTATGATGTTCCTTGTGCTTTGATTACAATGAAATACTTATGGGTAATAAAGTGTGCTCACAGTTTGTTTTATACACAGATACAACTGCCCAGGCCTGCACTTTGGCAAAATTGATGTCGGGCGCTATGCAGAGATGGCTCAGAGGTTAGAAAGGACAAACTTATTTGGTTTCCACAACCTCTCTCTCATCTCAATTTTAAATCGTCTTTTTTCCCCCATTTTGTATATTTTTCACAATCTCACCTTTTACACTTCCCTCGAGGTTTGGAATTAGTACTTCACCACTTCGTTCTCACCTCCCTGCTCTTGTGCTGTTTCGAGATGGTCGTGAAATCCAACGTCGACCTCAGGTGGACAGACGAGGAAAAGTTTGTCCCTGGACTCTTTCGGAGGTGAGCTGATGTCATCAAGTCAGTGCCATTTTTGCTTTCTTAGTTTGACTTGTCGATAAACTTGAACGTGCCTTGTGAGGTGTGTGTACATAATCCTATTTCTTTACAAATCCCATTCCTAAGGAAAACATAATTCGTGAGTTTGATCTGAATGAGATCTACGCCGAGTCAAAGCAGAAAGGGAAGATGAAGCAAGCAGGAAAAGAGATGGAAGGAAAAGGGAGCTGTGGGTCAGAAAAGAATAAGGATCTTTGAATACATCTTGTTAAGCAATTTGAGTTTTGCCTTTTTTGCTGGAGTCACTTGAACCTCAGGCTCGGCAGTGACTGCATATTGTATGACTGTACCCGACTGTCCACTGGATCAAAACGTGTTTTGTGCACACAAGGTAGTGCTCTCTAAACTCAGATTACCTTGATATGGATGTAATATGTTGTTGGCACTGCTCCCCAACCTTGTTGCTAAGATTTTGTTCAGTCAAATGTCATCCATTACTGAATAACTACCTTGTTTGGAGCCAGAGGCTCATGGTTGATTATTGTTAAGCCACAAAGTAGCAACAAGAAAAGCTTCCCTGTCCCTGGGGCATTTCATTAAGAAGTTGACAGTTAGCTGGGAAACCCTTGACCAAAATGAGGTAATTCAGGGTCCCCCCCCCCCAAAAAATTTTTTTGGGGGAAAATGCAAACATAGTGGACCATTTGGCTTTTGCTCCTTGAAACTTCCCCATTTGATCGTGTTAGAGCAAGAACATCAGACTCAAGCCCTGTTATTCATTCAATGCTGGTTTCCACTTGTTTTGAGGTAGAAGAAAAAATCTCTTCACTTTGTCTTGTATTCAGTGTGGAAAGGGGCAGGAAGGATAGCCTAAAGGCATGCACACACTCACTTCTGAGCTTTCTCGTCTAGGTTGAAATCCCGACCCAGCTGTAAACTGTCATCCCAGTGTTTCATCAGTGTGTGCGCGTTGTCATTCGACCAGACATTAAGCTGGGACTCTCGTCTGCCAGCATTAGTTGATGGATTGTGAAGCCACGGTGTCCTTCATGAAGAGGAGTTAGCACCAGCTCCCTCAACAAATTAAATATTTACCTGATTGGGTCGAGGCACTGCATCAGTGACATCTGCCCCTCTGTAACCGTACTGAGGTAACCAATGAGTTGAATTCAGCATTGAATCCACATCCAACCTACATTTGCCACATCATCATCATATGGAATAAGGCTTGATGGAAAAGAGTCAGTCAGTGGGGATGGAAGAAGAGGAAAGTAGGAATGTACAGTTTATATGGAATAGATGGGTATGAAAACAAGTTAAACAATCTGATGGTCTCAGAGAAATGCACTCGAACTGAACCACAACAATCTATCCACGTGCCACTCTCCCCACCACCCAACTGATCCTTCAATAATCAGCAATTAATCCAATGCCTAATTGTGTACAAACTTCCAAGTTTCGCTCTCATCAAGGAGAAGGTGAAAATATACCGATTCCAACTGCCCATCATACATGTGCAAAGTGCACTCACACAAACAAACGTGTTCTTGAAGATGCAGACAGCCACAAGTCTTAAATTGCAACTTATTAAACGTCCACTCAAACTACTCGTTTAAGGAGCCCAAATATTCCCAGCAAATGGGTTCCGCAGGGGAAATTTTTTTTTGTCTCAAGTCTTTCATGAACCAGCTGGCCAGGCCTGATATTTCACTGAAGGCAATTTGAGTTAGAGATAATTTGATCAGGGTGCCAGTGATAACTCACCTGCTCTCGACAAAGGATACCACAGGGTTAATGTCCATCAACAACCAGTGCTTGCAGAAAAGTCTACCAGCTTAACAATGATGCCTCACCATGCCTGTGAAACACCAGGATGAGAGTTTATAGCTGTGTTGGGATTTAAACCCTGGCAAAATGGCTGAGGGGACTATACATATCCCTATGCCATCTGAGCAACCCAAATTAGATCGACTTGTAAAAGCTGTGTCCCAAAAGTTACCGCACACACCACATGATCTTTACAGACTTAGTTGTCTATTTATTTTCTGCAAATAATAAATAAAACATCAAATGTCGTGTTTTGTCCAGTGCGCTGCGGGAAACATGAATGCCATGCTGAGAGCTTTCAAAAGCTTGCACGAGTAAATGGTAAAGGAATATAAATGTTGCTTCAAAAGCAGGTCAGAGATAGAAAAGGAGGAATGGTACGGGAGTGGCTGCACGTAACTTGCAAAAGTACTATTTATTGAGGAAGGCAAAAGAAACAAACCAGTTAATTAACTCCAGTAAAAAATAAACGAACATCAACCACCCTTAAATACAGGAACTTGGGCAATGACCCACATAGGAAGACTAGTCACCCTTGGTTGGAGACACTGGTACTGGGTTTGAAGTGGCCCCTCCGGCCGACACATCCCCGGCGGTCTTTTGCGGCTCGACCGCTTCACTCCCTTTGGCCTCCTGCTGAGTGTCTGTGTGACCCTCGGCCTCCTCCACTTGGCCCGGAGCCTCAAGTTCAGCCTCGTCCCTGACGAGTGTCTCACTCTTGGCCTCATCGCCCTTTCGACCAGCTCCATCCCCACTTTCAGTCTCCTTTGCAGACTCGTTCACTGTCAATTTGTCCAGTTTTTCTAACATGGTATCGGCTTCATTGTCTGCAAAGGCAACACCAGTCGTGTCATAAAGGAAAGCAGCACTGAATGGCAGTTAAAAACACAACACCATTCGTCCATTCGATAAGGGTGGATTTACAACAACTCCAAACGAAGAACGATGTTTGAACAATCTTCAACAGGATTTTATTTTCGATACAAGTGGTTCAAATTTGATCTACACATGTTTAGAAAAGGCAAATTAAGGCAGGGGGAAAAAAATGCAGAGTTGCCGGCAAGCCGACCACACGACCATACATAACATACCCCCCAAAAAAACAAAACACATGACCATACATATGTAGGAAAGCATAACCGAGAAAAAAATCCTGTACACCCTGTTGTTTTAACTAGCAGATACCCGTCCACGACGGGTATGGGGGATAGGACGGATCACAATACTCGGTTATGGTGGTTTCTTTGGATGTTTTGCGCCGCATTCAACAGATCGGTTCATATTGGTGGCGTGTCTGGGTGCCCATGGTAGCGTTTGAGACCGGTCGCTTTAGATTGTTGGCCTTGACACATAGTGCCGGATGAGTAACACGAACGATTTGACATATTAATCGTTTCTATATTACCTCCATCAACAGATTAACAAAATGGCAGGATAAAAGTCGTAAATGCTAAGTTGAACAAACGTCCTGAACTCATGGACTAGTTAAGTAAAGCACGTCGTCTGGGATCCGGCCGTCGGTTTGCCGCCGAACGCTGCCGATTGTGACGTCTGATTCCCTCTTTGAAAATTCTATCTCTATTCGATTTTTTTAATCCGCCATCACCTGTGTAAATGCATGGAACAGAAAATGTGAAGATTTCGGAAGTATGAACAGAATATGTTCGGAGAAAAGCGTGTTAGAAGTTCCAGGCTTACGCCCATTATATTATGATTACCCTCACCGAAGGAAAGGGCATTGCACTTGGGTTCGTTTGTGTCTGTCGATACTTGGTGCACACGTTGGGTGTGTGACAAGAAAGAATTTATTTAATTTTGGTGAAGATACAAATCTGGATCCGATAATTTTGTTAAGCCATTCTTCATCATTGAAAGATTGGGCTAAACCGATATGCATGATATTTCAAAAATGTATTACCCTCGCCGAAGGAGAGGGTATTGCATTTGGATCCATTTTTGTCCGCCCAGAACTTGTTTTTCTCGACAACCGCTTTTCGGATCGAGACTAAATTTTCATCATCGGAGCGACTACTAATGCAGAATGTTTTATTGATAATTATGACGTCATCGGTCATGTGGTGGCAGCCATGTTGGAAAAACTTTGGACCTCTATCTCTGAAACCCCACCAAGGAAAAAATTGAAACTTGGTACACGGCAAGTGCTCATGGGGAATAAGCGATTGTTATTATTATTACTTTTTAAAATATTTTATAAATGATGTCATAGGTGCCTTTGTTACATCATAATTGCATATGTAGAACGTTACATCTGATCAGTATGAACATTTTTGAGAGTCATCTGGGGATAAAATGGTCCACAGAAAAAAAAATTATGATGACGTCATTGGTCACGTGATTAGGCAGTCATGTTTTTTTAAATCTTAAAAACCTTCAAAAATCTTCTCTAAATTGGCTGAACAGATTGAGCGAAACTTTATACGTATAATCGCCTATCCATGAGGAACAAAAGGTTCACACGGTTTGGTAGCCATATTGGATTTACCCAAAATCCTTTAAAATTCTTCTCCAAAACGGCTGGACAGACAGAGGGGAACTTCACACAAATGTTCCCCAAGCCTTGGGTGGACACGTTAAGGAATAATCGTTAGGTCACATGGTTTGGCAGCCATATTGGATTGAAGAAAAGGTTTAAATAACGTTTTATCTGGAACCGCTTAACCAATCAACGTGAAACTTCACAATTATGATGTAGTTGTGATGGAGAATACATGTTTTAAATTTAAACTTCATTGGACACATGGTTTGGCAGGCAGAATTATTACATTTTTTGATGGGGGGTTTTCATTTGAATAAGGCTCAATTGGCTGTTTCTGGATGGGGTTGAGGGTAGAGAAGGAGCAGTTGAAATGTGAATCTTATCCAGGTTCCTCCTGATGACTTCATATTTGCTTTTTGTTTGTTCAAGTTCCTTCTGATGACTCCAATACAGGACTGTACCTATTTAGTCTTGTATTTGAATTTAATTTATTTTAATCCCATTCTGAATTCAATTGAATTAATAATAAACGTCATGGGTCAGGGTCAGGTGTCCAATCAAAGCGGGGTTGCATCAAAGTGGGACGTCTTGGTACCTAGTCATCACTACCAGCAGTTATAAAGTGGCAGTTCTTATTATGTCTGTTACAATTACATGTCTTATGTCTGTTATAATTACAAAACACACCAATACACAAACGCCACACAAACACCATACAAAAGTCCTAGGGAGGGTCTGCAATCTCCGATTACTTTTAATTTTTTTTTAATGTATCCCGGTAATTGCAGTTGTTTCTGGAATCGGTGACTTCAAATGGAAAACTGAATCTGACAAAAAAAAAAAATCATCAAAAGAAGAAAACCCTGTTGTGTTTATGTCAAAGTACATCCTGCTAAATCTCTGGACTTCCTTTGTGGGAAAGCATTTAAGTGTTGGTGGTACCCAAGGTCAGATCATGGGCACAAAATAACCCCACCTCCCCCACAAGTGTGTGACGATGACACCATTTTCGACTGTGCGTGTGGGCACAGTGCACTTTACTGACCCATGCCGGAGGGAAGGGTTATTACTAGCCACGGGCACAAAATAAATTTTCCCCATGACCTCTCCTCCCCATCCTAACCCACGACAGGAGGGAGCAGGTGTTTCTCGTCAACATTAATTTAGTTGGAAGTGCCACGCAAATACACGGTTTCCACATTTTTCCCACCTGCTTATAATGCAATTTTAATTTTATTGACGTTTGAGTCAGCCTGATTGCAAAATACACTACCCGGGGTACCGCAAATAATTTTAGATGTGGGGACTCCAAGAAAATTATTTTTTCCGATACAAATGCAGATGCTTCTTTTTTCATCGATAACACCAAATGGAAAACTTAACTTTTTCGAAAATGAAAAAGGCACTTTTGCGGGAAGACGTTTCCTGGAAACGCAGCTTTTTTGGGGGGGGGGCAGCTAATGCATACACTTTTATAATATATGGTATTTGTCTCGAGGCTACGTTAAATATCCAGATCGCCGCCATGGGTGGCACTATACAGTTTTCTTTTATGAGCTCTGGTAGTTGCGCACACTTCCGGTCAGGTTTGCATGTAAAATAGCCAAATGCGTGTTTTCATCGACAATCACTTATTGTCATGGTTCTTCACCTTTTTGGTGCCTGCACCCCTTCGGTTCTCAGAATATTTTCTCGCACCCGTCAAAAACCAATGACTTAAAAATCAAATTCAAAGACCTGTCCGAACACTCCTTTATTTTCACAGCAAAACCACAAATACAGCTGAAATGGCATGCCGACACACTTAGTAATGGCTTAGAATACAAAAAGACAGCCAACCATAGAGACATACTTGGTGGCTTGCAATACAAATACACACAGCCAACCAACCATATGGAAACAATTGGTGGTGTACAGCCAAACTACGCACAGAAAAACTTCTTGAGTGGCTCTTTTGTTCTTGCTTTTGTTCAATGATGTTCATGAAATGAGGAACTTTCTTTGAAATGGCCACACACATGTCAATGCTCGTACCCAAGTGGTTTCCTGCCTTCATTTTGACATGTAGGAGCATTGAAAAGCCTGCCTCGCACAAGTATGTGGACCTCCAGAGCGCTCTTCGCCAATTGCGGAAACGTTTTGAGTTGAGCACGCCAGAACATCTGGAGCTGCATTGAATCAAGCTCCATTCGGATGCTTCCATTGGCCTGCAGTTGGACGAGATTGACTTTCATCACGTTACTATGTCCATGGAATCCAGGTTGAAAAGAAATGGATTCTGCATTCATTTCTGTGCCACACCAACATCTCCAGGGGAGAAGTAGCCTTGGAAAGATTGGATGAGCTCCTGCAAATGCTCTTTCACTTCAGTCGCAATGGACATTCCTCCTTCTTCCCTACCAACAGCCTCATCAAGTGAAGAAAAGTTAGCAAAATAACCTTTCTCGACGTGCTTTATCCAAATTGGAAGTTTCCGGGTGAAGGCGGTTAACGTCTCTCTGGCTGTGATCATATTCATCCCTGCTCCTTGAATAAATGTGTTCAATTCGTTCACGTGTGAACACATGTGCCAGGTACGTCAGGGAGAAAATGAATTCTCCATTCTCGAAGTGGTCAACTCTATCACTGCCTTGGCTTCAGAGAAATTGTGTGACGTCCTCACGAAGTTCGAAGATAAGAGTAAGTACTCGTCCATGGGAAAGCCATCTCACTTCTTCTTCTTCTTCTTCTTCTTTCGGCTGCTCCCGTTAGGGGTCGCCACAGCGGATCATCCGTATGATCCGCATAGTGATTTGGCACATGTTTTACGCCGGATGCCCTTCCTGATGCAACCCTGGTCGCCTCTTACGACACAGGGATAAGGAACACCTATTTTAACCGGGGTATACACCGGCCCAGTACACTGGTACTCATTTCGCCGACCTCGGAAGGATGACAGGCTGAGTCAACCCCCTGGTGTATTAATTCAGTGGCCCAACGGGGCTTGAACTCAGGACCTCTTGGATCCCAAGCCGCTGCCCTAACCACTGCGCCAACACCAGGCTAGGAAAGCCATCTCACTTCCGTGTGGAAAAGAAGGACGTTGTGCAAAAAGCGTCGCAAAAAGCTTGAAAGAGGCAGTGATTTAGAGCCTGTTCTCTGATGGTCACTGCACGCACAGCAGTAGACAAAACACCCTTCAGTTTTGCAGGCAACGTCTTTGCGGCAAGTGAATGATGATGCAACACACAATGCATGACCGCGGAATGGGGTACCTCCTCCTTCACACTGGTGGCAAATCCTGATTTGTTTCTGAGCATGGTGGGGGCTCCATCAGTGCAAATTGACCCACACATGTTGAGTGTCATCCCATGCTTCAAGAAGAAGCCTTTGATGAGATCGAGCACGTCGATTGCTGTCGTAGTTCATTGCAGCGGTTTCTTCTCCTTCACCTACCGCACGAACACCAACAGTTGACTGCAGCAAGCAACATCGGTTGACTCATCCAGATGAATACTCATTTTGACAGGACTAGCTCTGATATCTGCGATCACTTGCTGCAAGATATCTTTGCTCATGTCATAAATCCTGGAACGGATTACGTCGTTTGAGAAGGGAACCTGTTGAAGTTTATTTTGTGCCTCCTTTCCCAATAATACTTTTGTCATTTCCAGTGCACAAGGTTTCACTAATTCTTCAGCAATTGTATGAGGATTTTTTTTCGTGGCACACAAGAATGCAACTTGGTAGGATGCTTGCAGCAAGGGCTTTTTGATACCTGAGGTAAACAATACGAACCTACTATACCAGATCCCAGACCACGAATGAGTAAGTGTCCAGGGAGCGATGGTGCAGACAGGGAATTTACACGCAAACTATACGAGTCAAGACCGCAATGTCTGAAACACTCAAAACTTTGGAAGTTACTGGGTATGTTAAAATTTTCTAAAAAAAAAAAAAAAGAGAAAAAGCTACAACCTACAAAAAACATCTGTTGACCTGCAGTCCGTTTTGAAACGGGAGGGGGGGGAGTGGAAGGGAGCAGCAGTTAAAACTGGGGGGGGGGTGAGGGGGAGGATAATACTCCCCCTGTGGTGATTAGCCTGATCTGCTTACAAGACCATTTTATGGGAGATAGGATACAAACATGTAGCGATGCCAGCCGGAGAGTGTGAGAACTACGGGTAAGCATGGAAGTATGAAAATTGCATGCAACACAAGTAATAAAAAGAAGACACCAGAAAGTATGAAAATAAATTCTAATTTCAGTGACTTTGTAACTGAAAAAAAACAACACAAGTCAGATGATGGTTTTTGGATGTTTGTTGATGTTTTCACACCCCCATGGGGTGCATGCGTGCGTCCCAGGTTAAGAACTACTGGCTCATAGTGTACACACTGTATTTGGTGAAGGTGGTGAAGCCAGAGCAATGCTAATCAACAAAGCATTACTCAAACTGGACCGTGTTACGCACATCTGGCAAGATCAAGTCAGTGTGGTATAAACGTGTAGCAGCGTGAGTTTATTTCCATCATATGTGAGACAAGGCTGGTTTTTTTTGAGAACTTTCCAGAAAATCCTTTGAAGGAAAACATAAAACTATAAGGGCACTCGGAAGAGCACACACCTTCATCCTGTAATGCCTGATCCACAAAAACATATTGGGCCCAATACATTTTCGAGGTATCATAATATATATATATAAATATATATATATATATATATATATATATATATATATATATATATATATATATATATATATATATATATATATCGTTTTTGGCCATATCTCAATGGTGAAGAATCACTTTAAAAATTCCAGTATCCGGATCTTCACCAAAATCTAATCAGTTCGTCTTCGTCACACACCGAACCTGTTGACCAAATTTAATCTGGATCCATCCACAACTTTTTGAGACATCTTGTACAGACAGACAAATGGGTGAAAACACAACCTCCTTCACCTTTGGTGGCGGAGATAACGAGCGCAAACAGACTCTCGGCAATGATCGTATACGTAAGCACAAGTAGAAAACTACAGCAGACAACACCACCAGAAGTACGGATACCAAAAATTATAATTGCCGATTTTAATTTATTTAAAAGGTTAACGGCACCACATGCGGTGGTTATTTGGCTATTTAACGTAGCCTCAATTTCGACAATCACTTGTTTGGTGCTTTAATGCATTTGCTGAAAATGTTTTTAAACATGGCAGGAAGTGAGCAACAAAGGAGTGTGGAAGGGGGTTTTTTTTCTTCTTTTTTTCCCCGAGATTTCTCGTCAACGAAAACGAATCCAAATGTCTGCACATTTCAACAAAAGAGTGCACAGTGTGTCTGATTGCCTGCTGAGAACAACCATACAAAGTGCACCTTCGGGACAAGAAATTCACAAATGAGGCGATGAAGTATTATGGTCTGCACTAACTGCATATACGTCCTGAAAAATAAAACCACTGAAGGAAAAGTAACATTTTCACTCCAATAAGGACAAGTCAGTGTCAAATCATGGAGACCTTCAGAAGTATTGCTTGATGGTATTAGAAGTACAATCAAAGTACAGTACTCAAACTGGATAAAAGTACACAATGAGAGTTTAAGTATCTGTGCAAATGTGAGGTTATGATGTATCAGTATAAGAACACCTCTTACCCTTCCTTCCATGTGCATTCAGTTCTTGCACCATCTTCTGGCATTCCTCAAATTTCATTTTGAATTTCTGAGCATCTGGGAATTTAAATGTAACAAGGAGGGAGGGAGGGGGAACTCGATGAGCAATTCCATTAGGAATGAAGGCCAGTACTAAAACAGAGCTTTGCTTCAGTCGATAATGACAGTCATAATGAAACAAGACCAACCATCTCCAGGTACAACACAACATTAGAAAATTGAAACAATTCGCAGACAAATGAAAGAGAGACAAAACGTCATACGTTCCCAGAACGTGTCCCCGTGTAACAATTGGCAACCCCCCAAAGCAGCGCAGGTACCTACTCTCTGCATTGAGAAACCTTGCAGCCAGAGTCTCGGGATGCGCCTCATTATCCGCAAAATCCGCGGGTGTGCTCCACACCCATGCACGGTCACTGCCCACATTTGACCTCAGCACCATCCCAGGAAAGACTGGTAGGATGAGAGACCGCAAAGATGGTTAGAGGTGGGGGAGGGAGAGTTAGAGGTGGGGGAGGGAGGGGTAAGCGGAGGGGAAAAGGGGAGAAAGGGAAGGGTGATGGAGGGGGGCAATCAAACAGCTATTAACGAGAAACTAAACTTTAATTTCAGAAAAGAATCATTCTTTCACGTGATCACAAAGACATTTCCATCTTACGTGCGACACTCTTCAATAGCAAATGCGACCCATTTCATAATAAATTTAGTAAAGGCAACAAAAGTCTCGTGTCTGTGCTTCCCTGGTTGGCTATAAAACAATTACATAATCTGCATCTCACAGCCAATCAGACTCCCAAAGGCCTGCCGTGGCTGCCTCCGTACAATTTACGAGGAAACTCACCGAGGTTGAACCTGGTGCCAAAGGGTGTAGTCCTTTTATTCCCCACCCCCCCCCAAAAAAAGCAAGGTGGAAATATGTTGATAAAATTTTGATTTTCACCAAATAAAATAACTGATCCCTTTTAAGTAAGACAATGACTTGGCTCAACAGATTGACAGGGTTCCCACTCAATCTCAAAAATGAAATTCCCTGACCTTTTCAAACGTAAAAATTTATAAAGTTATTTGAGTCGGCTCCTCCTCCCCTACGCCGACTCCTTTCCATCACCATTTTGATTTATACATGCTGTACATGCAATCATTTTCAATTCTTTTCTTCTTTTTAAAATGCCAATACGAGCAGAGAATTGTGTCCGCTTCAAAATTTATTTGACTCTTAAAATATGTAGGTGTGCTTTAGACAACTTCTGAATACCATTTTTGTTGGGAAATTAAACTGATTCTTCATTTGGGTGTTAACTTCGTTCATTTTGAAAATGTTCCAGAAAGTACACTTTCCCAGCGAGTACTGGCATTTTAATTTTTTTTTATTAATATAAAACTTACAAAATACAAATCATACTAATGTCAAACGTGCCAGGTACCATGACGAAATCAGTATATCAGAAAAAAATTTAGCAACATTTAGAACATCCAAATCTTGCAAAATAACGAAACATTGATATTGTTAATGTGACATTGCAGACGAGCGAGAACACCCGATGATATTGCAGAAATGACTAACAAACTACTGTTATTGTACGTTATTGTAAAATATTGTACATTTTTCTACAAGCATCTGGTCCTAAAAAGGACCGTTTGTTGAACTTCTACGGTTAGGTGTGTACTCCTGTACCATTCCCTGCGGGTGCAGGTACGTTCACCGCCGCAGAAGTGAAATTACTCAAATGTTACATGGGAAGTTGCAGTCACAGTTCGAGATGTTATATACTAAAATTGCGAAAATGTCAATAACATCAAGCAGCGTGTGTAGCTTAGAATTATATGGTCAGCAAAAACTAGCAATTAAGGAAACAAATGTGAATTTTTTGAGTAACATTATTACAATAGTTAACATATACAGTATGGACAGTTGCTTACATTAAGTGAAATGTCAGTTTGTTACTTCTTTAGTTTCTGTAGTTCTGCTATTTCCATATCAACCTTCCAAGATTCAGTTTCTGCTTCTTCCATAAATTTTGCCTTTTTAGTCTGCCTTTTTATGGCTGATATACAAAGATAAAGTCGACACTGGCAACTGTACAGCTCTGACTTTCATGAAAAGAGCAATAAAGAAAACTTTTATAATCATGAACAAAAGAATTGACTGGGTGTAAAGGGTACTAATTAAGATCATTAGGCACTAATCACACATTTCCCTGACCAACAAAAAAAAATCCCTGAAAAATCCCTGACCAACCTCAATTCCCTGACTTTCCAGGTCTGTGGGAACCCTGATTGAGGTGCAAGATGTTTTTGTAAACCAAAGAAGGTACAAGTTTGGTCGGTGCCACCCTGTTTATTGTAAAACCTAAGACGGGTTCCTCAACGTTCATAGATTTTCCCGACAAGCAGAATTAAATCTTTCCCTCATGACTGCGCTGATTGCTTTGCTGTGAGCACGGCTGGTTCCCTTTGAACAACAGGGGTTTGAACCCCCTGATATGCGCTGTTGTAAATGAAGCAGAGATGAATTACAATCAAGTCACAATGTTCAATTTGAATTAATTTTTTGGGGATACGTAGTCGAGGCTCGTGGAAGAGGTGGCACACTGAACAGATGAGGATGTAACAGACAAAAACAGCACACAAAACACGCATGCATGGGGTGGACAAGATGAATACAGAAGGAAACTCTAAGGAGGGAAAAGTTGAAAAATGTAAGGAGGGATTCTGATGGGGTTAACGAGGGTAGAAAAAAGAAATCGTGGTTGTGGATTGGGGACGATCTGAAATGGTGGTGAACAGCTGTCTTGAAGACCTTGAGGGAAGAATGAGATTGAAGAAGATGTGGAAATTGATTCCACAGGTGGGGGGGGGAAGAAAAGAGAACAAATGAGATCGAGGTGCAAGATGAGATTTGTTTGCATCAAGAAAACCACTTTATGCCAATGGAGAAAACCCCAAGGCAAAGGTTTGGTCATGCCCTAGAAGAGATCTTGGCAACCCCTATAAGCCTGCTGGCTTCAAAACCACACAGTGAATGTAACCATTTCACATGACATTTTTTCTCGTTTGTCAACATCAACCCCACCCTCAACCCCAACGCAAACATTCGTGACTCCAAAATTTACTGAGAACACCATTCATCGTTACAAAATGTCCACTCACAATTACTTACTATAATGATTGGCACATATTTTGAGGGTCTTGTCTCTGCGCATGAGAAGCCTGATGGTGTTCCGATTACGATGGCGTAAAAGCTTCATATCACCAGTGCCTCTCTCTTTCCACTCAGGGGGGTCCATGTCACCTGCATAACGAAATAGCTTGGCTCTCCTGGTACGGGTGGGATGTACAAAGGGAGGGGGGAAAAAATCGATTTTAATAGAGGAAGAAATCAGAGCAAAAGATAGTAAAAGGTATAAATGAAGCAGAGGAAGATGATAAAGTGGAAACGTAACAATATGAGAAACGTTCAACCCTACATGCAAAAAAGTTCCTCTTCATCTTCTTCTAATGTGCGCGTTTCCTGCTCTGGCAGTGACACAATGGGCTCGAAATGGGGATCGTGGTTATCGTCCCCAACACCATCCCCTTCCTGGGCTTCCTAGACGTAAACATAGTAAGAGTGGTGAAAACGTGAAGCAAACACCCATCAGGTCAACACCTGCGCCCATCAGCGAGGATGCGAGCACCCACCCAATGCGGCACTCACTTCCGCCGTTCAGTCAATATGATGCCCACTGCTCGGTCAATTAGATGCCAGAGCCTGCCACTCGGTCAATGAGACAACCGCCGTTTGGTCAATGCGATGCCCGCTGGTCAGTCATTCAGTTAAGTCAATGGCCATGCCCTCCGGTCAGTCATTCAGTCGGTTAGATGCTTGCACCTGTCAGTCAGGCACCAAGCCCATGAGTCAGCCAGGAGCCTGTGCCCAGCACCCGTCAGTCAGTCCGTCTGTCCAGGGCCTGTGTTAGTCCATCCATCTGTCTGTCTCCCTGCACTTGCGTCCATCGATCAGACACCTGCCCTGTCAGTTGGTTTGTCCATCCATCCAATGCCTACGCCATTCAGTCAATCCACGCTTGCGTCCGCCAGACAGTCGTCAGTCCCACGCATGCGTCTGGCAGACAGTCGTCAGTCCCACGCATGCGTCCGGCAGACAGTCGTCAGTCCCACGCATGCGTCCGGCAGACAGTCGTCAGTCCCACGCATGCGTCCGGCAGACAGTCGTCAGTCCCACGCATGCGTCCGGCAGACAGTCGTCAGTCCCACGCATGCGTCCGGCAGACAGTCGTAAGTCCCACGCATGCGTCCGGCAGACAGTCGTCAGTCCCACGCATGCGTCCGGCAGACAGTCGTCAGTCCCACGCATGCGTCCGGCAGACAGTCGTCAGTCCCACGCATGCGTCCGGCAGACAGTCGTCAGTCCCACGCATGCGTCCGACAGACAGTCGTCAGTCCCACGCATGCGTCCGGCAGACAGTCGTCATCCCACGCATGCGTCCGACAGACAGTCGTCAGTCCCACGCATGCGTCCGGCAGACAGTCGTCAGTCCCACGCATGCGTCCGGCAGACAGTCGTCAGTCCCACGCATGCGTCCGGCAGACAGTCGTCAGTCCCACGCATGCGTCCGGCAGACAGTCGTCAGTCCCACGCATGCGTCCGGCAGACAGTCGTCAGTCCCACGCATGCGTCCGGCAGACAGTCGTCAGTCCCACGCATGCGTCCGGCAGACAGTCGTCAGTCCCACGCATGCGCCTGGCAGACAGTCCAATATCTGTGCATGTTAGCCAGTCAGCCAACCCAACACCTTCTGAAACTAGAACGGGCACTCGGTAGAGCACATACCTTCGCCGCCGCTACTTTTTTCCAGGCACATTTGAAAAACGGCATTTAAAAACGTCCATGATGTCACAACCATCAGTCCGATGGACGTCAAATTTGGTGTTAGACGTCATTGAGGGCAGTCCAACAAAATGGAATGATAAACACTGAAAAAAAAATCGAAAGTTTAAAAATGACGTCATCTTGTGACGTCATTTTGACGCACTTCCAATCGCGGACTACCATCCTGAAAGCTCTTATTTCATGGAACATTTTAACGTTTGTTTCATGCCAATAGCTCTATTAGATCTGAAGTTATGCCTACAAGTATATTTTGACCTTGAGTTTGACCATAGAGTTAATTTGCAAAACCTGTTCATAAATAAGCAGATATTTTGGTACTGATCATAATGCCTGGATTTGGGACAATTTCCTTTACAAATTACATCGATATTTGAATATAAAATATCAGGACATTTTAGCCACAATTGAAAAACGTTATGTTCAAATGTCAATGACGTCATAACGGTCAGTCCGAACGACGTCAAATTTGGTGTATGACGTCCTCAAGGTAAGTCCTACAAAACGGTATGATCAAAACTGATGAGGTTGAAAATTGAAAATTTACATCATCTTGTGACGTCATTTTGACGCACTTCTGATGACGTCACGTCAAATCTGTCACCACGTACCCGAAAGGTATTTCGTCATGGAACAATATGGCGTTAGTTGCATGTCGATAGCTGTCTTATGAAGGAAGTTATGCTCAAAAGTTTCTTTTTGACCTTTTCATGACCTTGACCTTTGACCTGATCGCTCCCAAAATCTAATCAAATCGTCCTTGGATAATCACGAATCATCCCACCAATTTTCATGCAATTCGGTTTAATACTTTCCGAGTTGTGCGAATAACAAACAAACACACATATTCACAAATAAATAAATACACAGCGACCAAAACATAACCTTTCGCAGAATGCAAAGGTAATGAGACAGCCAGAGTCCCTCCAATGCCTTCTCCCACCCATCCAAGGTCGTACCCAATATTTGCCATGTCACCACAAGCAGCACAGATGTGAAAACATAATGTAATACTCTTAGCCCATCAAAGAGCAAGGTGGGTCAGTTGGGGTCCGAAACACGGTGTATCGCAATGGTCTCACCTCCGCGACACATCGAGCTGTACATCACATGCAGTCCCATTTAAAAGGTGCTACGAAACAAAAACAACGAAGTTCTTGGAGAGCTTGTGGCACACGTAATGAAAAAACACATGAAGAACCTTCGATTCCAAGAACTCGCATGAGTGTTTGGAGCGAAACACTGTGGAACCTTCCGTTTCCATCACCACGAGCTCGTTATTACCTCACCGTGACATCCCATAATATCTACTCAATCTTCACGGCATTTACTGTACACAACACTCAGAATGTGTTAAAAACTCGTTCGATTCCCGGAATAAAAACCCCATCAAAACCATTTGGCTCTTCAACGTACATCAGGATATACTGTTGTGGAGCCGGACGTCGGCTGCGAGCACGACCGCTAGGTGGAGCAGTAGGGTCGACTCTACCGAACACCCGGAATCTAGATCGTACCTTTGTGTTTTCGGAAAGGTACGGGTCCGATACACTCTTGCAGGACCGTGAATCGTCAATAAATCAACCATGTGGGACAGGGTTATTTGCCAAACTTCAAAATACCTAGAGGCCCACGTGGCGAGCGACCGAGTATTCACACCCTCGACGGCACTCGTACGGGACGAGCCGTATGCATGCTTGACCCGTGCGTAACCCGAGCGGATGGTCACCGAGGTCCAGTTGGTCCGAATGTACAATTTGCCGCTTCCCCAAATTTCCCAACACGCACCGTGCTAAGCCAATGAGAGAAACACAAAAACGAGCTGAAACATTTAACAAATGGGTATTTATTTACAATCGGTGGGGAAGGGAACACACAAGAACAGAGTTAAACCGACTATAAAGAAATGAAATCATGTACAGCACAAGCACTTAACAGTTCCTACTTCAAGACGGACCCACAGACAGACGCACACCCAAAAGAAACGAAAGGGACCTTCCCGTCTCGTGCGGTCTTCGAAGAGACGAGCGAACCAGACCGGCGTCGAGATGCGACCAGCCCCGCACCAGAGAGAGGCGACCAGCGCTTGAGCAGACCAGAGCAGCGTCGAGATGCGACCCGCGCTCCAGCAGACCACACGCTCGAGCTGACGGAGAACCAGACTCCAGCGACAGGACGAGATGAGAGCCGGCGACAGGACGAGATGAGAGCAGACGCCGGCGACAGAACGAGATGAATCTCCCCCATTCGTCCAAAAATCACCAACCTTTCTCTCCAGGAGGGAGGGGCCTCTTTTCCTGACCACTCGCCTCTTGATTGGTCGGAACCATCGCGCGATTCCCTGGCCGCCCTCCATTGGACAGGCGCACGGTAGGCGGGGCAACTTCCACCCCTCTGGGAGGAGCCCCGAGCGGAGGCGTTTGTGGCCCCGCCCACCTCCTCACCTCTGGCCACGTGTCTAATGGCGATCGTGCTGAGTTGGAAACGGGGCGAGTGAGACGCCCGCTCCTTGCCGATTGGCTTAGAGGGATGCCATGCCTATGTTAGGCTCCACCCACGCGCGTGCTTGCTGGCAGGCGTGTGAAGAATGCCGGGAGCATAGCGTTGTCATGTGAAAGTGTAAAAATTCTAACGATAAAAATAACTCGCAGCGCATGCACATTTAATTACCCATTAAACAAGGGACGGGACCCTAACGAAAAACACACTTACCAATATAACTGAGCTATAGGGGACGGCTGTCTGTCTGTGTGCACAAGGCTTCCAAATTCGCAACAATACCAATGAGCGTCTTCAATGGTTCGGAACTCCGACTCGACAAATTCATTCCGAATTCCTGACAAAAATCACGTCATCTGTTATATAGGGGGCCCCTCGTCGGCTCAATTTGGGAATCTGCAGGCTGGAATCACAATGGTTAACGATGCACCAGCGCCACAAACAGAGCGCTAAGGGTTCTTTTTGCCATTCGCAGTGCTTTTGCCGAAATATTCCAGCACCTATATGCCACACACAGTCGGACCTTGAACAAGGCCCACCGGTGTGGAAGCTGTTTCTTCAGTGGGATAGAGACATTCGAGCGGGTTCAGCAATGCGCTAAGAGGATAATAAGGAAATCCAACACTGGTGGAGTCCATTCAGCCCATCATGCCTGCGTGACCACACCAACCCATCTACACAAGATCCAAGGAAGAAAATACAAAAAAAGTTTTTCGTTAATGAATTTTTTTTGTTTGTTTGTTTTTTGTAGTTTTTGTATTCACTTTTCTTTTTCCCTTTTCTTCCCCTCAGGGGAGGGGGCATGGGCTTGGTTAAAAACACATCAACCACACAACCCCCCTTGATAAGACCCCCACCAACAGCACTCAGCACACAATCACCCATCAATGCTCAAACTACCGAAAATTCCTATCAACATTCCTATACCCCTCTATCTCCATAACTTCCAGGTATCTATCTAATCCTAATTTAAACTTATCTACTTTTTCTGCTGCCACTACTTTTCCAGGGAGACCATTCCATGCATTAACTACTCTCTCAGTAAAAGTCCCCTGCCTTACTTACCATCTTAACTCTCCTCTTCTTGACTCTCAAGCTATGGCCCCTGGTTCTATCACCGTCTACTCTGTTGAATAATTTATCTGCACTTGTTTTATCTCTACCTTTCATTATCTTAAGCATCTCAATAATATCACCTCACAAATGCCTTCTTTCTCGTGAATAAAGCCTCGTCTCCTCTTGCCGCTCCTCATAGCTGAGTATAGCTCGGCATGGAATCAATCTCGTCGCCCTGTGCTGAACCCTCTCTATAGCATCTATGTCCTTCCTGAGTTGTGGTGACCAGAACTGTACACAATATTCTAGATGTGCCCTCACTAAATCCCCGTACAATGTTAACACCTCCTTTTGTTGTATAAATGATCCCCTTAGGAATACAACCTAAAACCCCATTTGCTTTACCTATAGCTGCCTGGCATTGTGCTACCTGCTTACCTCCCATATCTATTACCACCCGCAGATCCTTCTCCTGTGTGACACGCTCCAAAATTACCCCTTGCATCCTGTAATCTCTACTTTCATTGTTCTTTCCCATCCCCAACACCTTACACTTGCTCAAGTTAAATTCCATCTACCAATCTTTTGCCCAATCTATACAAGTATCAATACTTTCCTGAATCTCTTCACCACCCCCTCTGAAATCCACCTTACCTCCAAGATTTGTGTCATCTGCAAATTTGGAAAGCTTACTCTTCACCCCATTGTCCAAATCGTTGATGTAAATAATGAATAGTAGTGGTCCAAGTACTGATCCCTGAGGTACCCCACTACATCCTCCCACTCACAGGACGGTAAGAAGTCGAGCACGGTTCTCATACGAGGACCGTTTATCGAACCTCCACCCGTTCTCACGAGATGACAGACAAATTCCAGGAGATTTGATCACCCTCTAGTACCGGATCCTGCACGAGGAACTCCAAGTCTCGTTTCATTCAGGATGACCGCCTCCGTGGTCACTCCTGGAAACTAACCAAGCCCGTGTCCCGTTGCAGGAGGACGACGAGAGTAGTCTTCTGTACTCATGGACCGGTTTACGTGCGTCACGGACTCGACGAAGAAGCTGTTCCATCACCGTCTGTCGATACATTTAAAAAAAAAAGAGTTTCGACAACGACAGAAATACATCGGACGCTGCCCTCCTGTCCCACCCGACCCGACCATACGTCACACGAAGTAATCCACAAACGCGGCCTAGTGCGCCCGATTCACGCCAAACCGCACATCGCACAATCTCCATCGACGACACGCGAATACAAATCGAATAATACCATAACATCCTTAGTTGGAAGGACATGTGCATTTTCGAACGCATTGCTTCACCTTTATAGCAGCCATCACCAAGGCGGATGTTATCGGATTCCGATGTGATTGGGGAAAGGCTCAAATCGCCAAACCGAGCCGATCTCCCGCGCTCGCACCACCGATTCCTCCGACCCGGAAGTGCTCCCACCCGTTTCACATTTTTTTCTCCCCCCCCCCTCCTCGTTCGTTAAATGATTCGTTTTTCAACGCAATCAAAAGATGTAAGTAACTTGACGCGTCGTACAACGTGGAAAATATTCCTCTCGATCCTTCAGGAAACATTTTATGAAGCTCGAAACACTCACGCTAACTTCACCGCCATGGCCGCTATGCTCAGGAATAAAATGAACAAAACGTCGTCACACACAATTACAACGGCACTCGGTGGTGGATAGCGCAAATCTCCGCCAGGTTGAACGGTTTACGTTTTGTGTCCCACCGACAGGCCGCATCTGGATCAGGATCAACAAAAAGGAATCAAGTCGTCCTTGACCTTGTCACACACCCTGAACCGGTCCACCACATTTCGTCCGAATTCGTCCATCCTTTTGAGGCACTAGTGCGGGCCCGGAGGTGCGGGCCCATAGGTGCGTTTACGTGCAAAAAAAAAAAAAAAAAAAAGAATTGTGATTGTGACGACACTCGTGACGTCATCGCACCGTGTCCTGTCATTGGTTGATAAATAAATGGCCATAACTTGGGAAACACTTGAGAAACAGCTGAAACGGATGAAGAAGAACGATATCAAACCTTGAAAAGGCACATACTCGGGTCCCCAGCGTCAATTGTGACGTCATAACTGTGCTGTGTCACGTGATTGGGTTTTCGTATATCATGCCTCGCCCGCTAGGGGTGGGAAGAGTGTGCTTCTGGTCGCGCAATAAAGCGGAGTAGATGCTGGCCCGCTTGCTTCTTGCGTCCCACCGCACCTGGTACACTCTAGTTGGCTGACGAGGATGGTTGTATACAGACTTATGCCCGTTTTCGACGGGGACGACTTCGAATTGTTTTCGGAGCAATTGGAATGCTATTTCCACGCGAACGATGTGGTCGACGAGAGCAAGCAGAAGTCGATCTTGCTCGCTTCGCTTTCGCCGGAGCATTATCGGCTGCTGGGTGATTTAGTGGCACCGAACAGGCCCCGGGATGACGAGCTGGCGTTTCGGGACGTTGTGGAGAAAATGAAAGCACACATGGCGCCGGAGAAGTCATTGCAGCTCGCTTGATTCCAGTTCGATCGCCTCTCGAAAGGAGCAGAGGAGCGCGTTGCTGAGTTCATGGCGCGGATTAAGCATTCTTCCGTGGCCTGCAAGTTCACGGCGGGGGAGCGGCCAGCTCGGCTCAGAGATCGTTTTATTGCTGGTTTACAAGATGCGAAAATGGTTTCAGCGGTTTTACGGCTGGAGGGTGAAGCCATTACATTCGACTCGGCGGTCAGCACGGCTACAGCGGTCGAGCAGACTCGCGGGGATGTTCGAGCCATCACCGGCCACGCGGGGTCGCGAGCACCCCGGGACGCGCGCACGACCTTCGATGCGGGTCGGACGTCGCCACGCGGCCGCGCGTGCGGCGGGGTGACCCCGCGGACATGCTTGGGATGTGGAGGTCGACACCTGCGCCGTGCGTGCCCGTATAAAGGCAACGTGTGTTTGAATTGTCACAAGGTGGGTCATTTGGCGCGTGTGTGCCGTGGGGCGACGGCCACCGTTAAGGTCATGGACGGCGATGTGCGAGGCGACTCGGGGCGGAACCGGCGGCCGTTGTTGAGCCTGTTTTCAATTGGCCCGGCGACAGCGCGCCCGATGACGGTGGAAGTCGAAGTGAACGAAACGCCGATCACGTTCCAGGTCGATACGGGAGCAGCGGTGTCGCTCATCGGCGAACAGACCGCGCGTAGACTCAACAGCTTGAAGCTTATCAGGTCAAACCTCACGCTGTTCACGTACACCCGCGAGAAGATAACGCCAGTCGGGATGGCAGACGTGTCTGTGCGGTACCAAGGCCAGGTCGCCACGCTTCGGGTGTACGTCGTACGGGGGAGGGGGCCGTCTCTCCTCGGCCGAGATTGGATGACCCGCATCAGGCTAGACTGGGCCGCAATTCACCTTGTGCAACCCGTGCCGAGCCAGTGGGAGGATCAGTTGGAGGAGATTCTTCAAAGACATCAAGGGTTGTTTAGCGACGACCTTGGAAAACTCAAGGGCATGGAGGCGAAACTCTTCTTGAAGGAGGGGGTGGTTCCTCGGTTTTGTAAACCGCGTCCGGTGCCGTATGCCCTGCGGGACAAGGTCAAGGGTGAACTGGATAGGCTGGAGGCCTGTGGAGTGATCGAACGGGTGTCGTGCTCGGACTGGGCCACCCCGGTTGTCACGGTGCTGAAACGGAATGGAGACGTCCGATTGTGCGGGGACTTCAAGTCCACGGTTAACCCAGGGCTCAGCATGGAGCAATATCCATTGCCGTCAATCGATGAGATATATGCGCGATTGGCGGGGAGTCAATACTTCACGAAGCTAGACCTGCGTGATGCGTATTTTTACCTGCCGATGGATCCCGGGAGTATCGAGCTTTTAACAATCAACACGTGTCAAGGACTCTATCGATATACCCGACTCTGTTTTGGGATTGCTTCGGCCCCAGCTTTGTGGCAGAAAGCTATGGATCAGGTTTGCATTGGCCTGCCCGCTCAGACCTACCTGGACGATGTGCTCATTGCGGGGAAAACGGCGGACGAGCATCTTGCGAACATTGCCCGAGTGCTGACAAAGCTAGAAGCGTGCGGCCTGCGCTTAAACAGGGACAAGTGCGCGTTCTTCAAGCAGCGCTTGGAATACTTCGGGCACATCATCACGCCGGAGGGGCTGTTGAAAGGTCCTCGGAAGGTGGAGGCGATTCAGCGCATGCCACCGCCTCGCGACAAGACGCAGCTGCGCTCGTTCATTGGCATGGCCCAGTATTACCAAAGGTTCATGCGCGGACTCAGCTCACAACTTGCGCCGTTAACGCGGTTGCTCAAGAAGGACGAGCGCTGGGCTTGGGGGCCTGCACACCAGGCGTCGTTCGACCGCGTCAAGCAGCTGCTCACAGAGGATACGGTCCTCGTGCACTACGAGCCTGCGCGTCCGCTCCTATTGGCATGCGACAGCTCTGCATATGGCATCGGGGCAGTGCTCTCCCACAGGATGGACGATGGTTCCGAGCGGCCTGTTTGTTTTGCATCCCGGACCCTGTCCACAGCAGAGCGCGGATATGCCCAGATTGAGCGTGAGGCTCTCAGCCTCGTCTGGGGTGTGCGGAGGTTTCATCAATATCTGCTGGGGCGGCATTTCACTTTGCAGACGGATCACAAACCACTTCAATTCATCCTGAGACCCGAACGCGGGGTGCCTGTGGTAGCAGCCGCGTGAATACAGCGGTGGTGTCTGTTTCTGGGTGCTTACGATTATGATATTCAGTTCCGAAGCACCGAGAAGCATGCTAACTGCGACGGGCTCTCACGCTTGCCGTGTGCGGAGGGTCCAGCTGCGTCTGAGTTGGGCGACCGGGTCGATGTGTTCGCGCTGGACCAGGTCCAAAGCGGGCCGGTCACGGCCAGGCAGGTTGCGGTGGAGTCGGCTCGTGATCCGGTGCTTGCCCGTGTCGTCCAGGCGATTTCTACGGGGAATTGGAGCGATCTGCCTTCGACACCGGCATTTCAACCTTTCACGTCACGCGCAGCGGAGCTGTCGTTGGTCCAACGGTGCGTAATGTGGGGAATGAGAACCGTGATTCCACCGAGGTTCAGGCAGCGGTGTTTGGAAGAACTGCATGTCAGTCACCTTGGCATCGTGAAGACCAAGAGTCTTGCTCGTAGCCTGTTGTGGTGGCCGGGGTTGGACAAAGACATTGAGCAGTTGGTTAAGCGTTGCGCCACGTGCCAGACAGATGCTGATAACCCGCGTCGAGCTTCGGGTCTCTGGCCTGTGCCAGACCGAGCTTGGCAGAGGGTCCATGTAGATTTTGCGGGACCGGTTAATGGCAAGATGTTTTTGATTGTGATTGATGCATTCTCTAAATGGCCGGAGGTTGTAGTAATGCAGCATACATCAGCAAACATTACAGTAGAGAAACTGCGGACGATCTTTGCTAATAAAGGGTTGCCGGAGATCCTGGTCTCTGATAATGGTCCGCAGTTCATCGCGGGTGTATTTGATGAGTTTATGCGCCAGAATGGTATTCGACATCTAAGGTCCGCACCGTATCACCCTGAGACGAATGGCCAAGCTGAGTCGTTTGTCAAGATGTTGAAGCGGGCTTTGCGCAGGGGGGGTGTTGCACCTGTGCAGACGGTGGTCGATGTCTTTTTGCTCCATTACAGGAACGCAGTTCATCCTGTCACGGGTGATTCGCCGGCCATTCGTCTCTATGGACGGGCTTTGCGGTCCAGGCTGGATTTGCTACGACCTGGAGGGTCGGGGAGTGGGGCGATGTCGCGTCCGACGCGGCTGCGCAGCTTCGAGGTGGGGCAGCGGGTAATGGTGCGCAATTATTTCCACGGTTCCAAATGGGTGCCGGCGGTGGTCTCTGTGGTGCTGGGGCCGGCGAATTGCATGGTGCGGACTGATGGTGGGGATGTGTGGAAGCGGCACGTGGACCAGATGCATGATCGCTGTTCAGCGTCACCCCCCCCCCACACCTCCCCGAGCCGAACGATGCGGGACCCCCACCGGTAGTATCGCCGGCACCTGACGTTGTATCGCCGGGGCTGGCTGGGCCGGCGCCAAGGGGGGCTTCGCCTGATGCCGTCCTACCCGGGGACGTCGAGCAGGCTGGGCGGTCGGGGGTGGCTGGTGTTGCGGAAAGTGCGAGTCCGGCGAGGGTGTCACCTCGACCGAGCCGGGAGGCGTCTGAGCCTGGGCTGTCTGGTGGCGCTGCCGTCCGAGGCGGGTCAGGGTGTGGCCGCGGTACTTGGAGGATTATGAGTGTTGATGGGTTTCCGATGGTCATGTTGTGATTATCCGTTCATTATGTGACGGGTCATTTTACGAGGGGAGGAGTGTGCTGTGTCACGTGATTGGGTTTTCGTATATCATTCCTCGCCCGCTAGGGGTGGGAAGAGTGTGCTTCTGGTCACGCAATAAAGCGGAGTAGATGCTGGCTCACGTGCTTCTTGCGTCCCACCGCACCTGGTACACTCTAATAACAAACGAAGAAGAAGAAGAAGAATTGTGACGTCAATCTTGCAAAAAAAATTAAAAATAATAATAACCAGCTGAAACCCCGTCACAGACGGATTCCGTTCATTCAACCACCCTCACCAGCTCACACACACACACTCGAGGGACATGGACTGGACAGGGTGTGCTTGCCCCCGCCTACTCATCCCCCGCCCCTGACCCATTCAATTTGCTTACCCCCGCCAAAAAATGTAATTACCCCAGCCCCGCCTCTTCACTCCCCGCCCCCCGTCTTTTGATTCCCCGCCCCACTTGCCCCCGGGCCCCCACCCCCTGTCCACCCCCTCACACTCAACCCCGCCTAATTCACCCCAGCCCCCGCCCATTCCCCCCCCGTCTCCCGCTTTCAATTTGCTTACCCTCGCCCAAAAATTTGCTTACCTTGCCCCCCGCCTCTTCACTCCCTGCCCCCGTCTCTTCATCCCCCGCCCCCACCTCTTCACTCCTCGCCCCCGTCTCAACGGAGAGTGTTTATTCTGCTTCAGAGTTGAAGGTTGACTATTGCCACTATGTGTGATGCACTCTTACAGGTACGAAGTCTCTTTCAGTCCAGGTCACAGTACCGAGAAAAACGTGACGCGACCGCTTGGAGGAACACAAAATTGGTCCTTCAGTATTAATATATAGATAATAGAAGATGAAGAATTGTGACGTCAATAGTGATGTCATAGCGCCGTGTCCTGTCATTGGTTGATAAATAAATGGCCGTAACTTGGGAACCGCTCGCCCGATTAATATCAAACCTTGAAAAGGCACATCCTCGGGTCCCCAGCAATATTCCTGGCAAGTTTCAATTGGATCGGACCGGTGGTTGTCGAGAAACGGCAGTTGCAGACACACACACACACACACACACACACACACACACACACACACACACACACACACACACACACACACACACACACACACACACACACACACACACACACACAGACTGACACACAGAGATTGCTGGAATTATAGATAGATATCCTGTTTACAGACAAACAAACGGGGGTGAAAAGCTAACGGACACACCCCCAGGTGAGGCATTCAGAGGTCGAGGCAACAGTCTGTGTGTTTTGGTTGAAACGCAATCAACGCAGACTGTCTTTTGTACTTAGAAGGTGGAGAAGGTTCTTTCAACCCTCAATTGTGACTGCTACCAGCAGTACCGGATTTAGCCTCTCGGCTAGCCCTAAGGCACATTTTGAAATTTTAGAGAATGGCCTGAAAATTTTAAATGAGATCTCGGGCTCATGGAAATGGACCCCAGACAAAAGATGAACTGATTCAAGAACAAAATATTTAATACAAAAAAAAGACAAATATTTAATGTGAAAATAATTTTTGGCCCAAATTTTTGGCTGGCCCTCATATGCCTGCAGTGAGAGAGTGAGAGGCCCAAAGACTCAGCCTCATCGCGGGAGATGCCAATGATCTGAAATGCCTTGGTTTCCACAGCGTGAAGCCGAGAAAGGTGGTAGGCAGCAGCAAAGAGATAAAGAGGATTTTCCGGAGAGTCATACACACTTGTTCCGAACTTTATGGAAGGAACTCAGATTACCCTCAGTTGGGTTTGCTTTCCATGAGGCAAAGGCAAGTTGTTTCAGGACAACTGTCTCGCCACAAGCTTCAGTAAACCAAGGGCGGGAGGAAGGGTAGGACAACTGAAGACGAGAGGGGATAAATCTGTCCATGAGGGAGAGCAAGTTTCTTTGAAAGAATTTCATGGATGAATTGATGTTGGAGAAAGTAGCGATGGGAGACCGGTCTATACGCCGAAGCTGAGTCAATGGGCTTATCACTTACAACATCGTAGACAGGTCGCTGGTCTCTCTTTCTTCCAGGGCCTCCTTTTTGGTCTTGCACCCTCTGCCCTTTCCGTGCTTTGTCCCCCTCAGGTGCTTTAGGGCACAAATGGTCCACCATCAACCCCCTTCTGCTCACCTCCACTCATTCATTCCTCTTTTTTCTCACCTGTGGAACCAACTTCGACATCCTCTTCAATATCATCCTTCCCTCCAGGTCTTAAACACAGCTGTTCAGCACCATCTCAGATCGTCCCCAATCACAAACCATGATCTTTTCCACCCCCGTTAACCCCACCCAAATCGCTCCGAATTTTTCCAGTTTTTGTCCGTTACGTCCTGATCCGTTCAGTGTACTCGTTCTTCTACAAGCTTCGACTATCTTTCTTGGAAAATTTTTTTTTTTTCAAATATTTAATTTAATTTAATATTAATTTTAATTAATTAATTAAAACTCAAGCAATTAATTAATTAATTAATTGGATGAATGCATGAATGAATGATAAAAACAAACAAATAAATAAATAAATATGAAAAACAAACAAATAAACAAATAAATAAATAAAATAAAATTCAAAAGTTTCCTCATGTTGAATGAATTTACGGCGATTCTCTTAATTTATTAATTCCTCAATGCGAGTTCATATCCAGATATTCTCCCGGAGTGCTCATCGATATTTGAATGTGTAAATGTGAGTACCGTACCAGGCATTTGGGACACTTTCACTCAACGGCGTCACGTGGCTCAAGGCTGTGACACGCCCCCTTTCCCCGTGACGCTCTGTGAAACATCCAATCACCTTCGCAAAGCGTCACGTGTTTCGTGTACGAACCGGACGTACGAGCATATTCGGGAATCTTTCGTGCGTGACATGACATGTGGACGGACAATCGTAGTCATCGACGCCCGCAATATCTACTCGGATCAAAACACTCTTAAATAAGTTAAACTGACATGCAAATGAGCATCTTTCTTGAGTTTTTGTTTCGTCCGTTTAGTGTCGGCCATGTCGTGATAGTTGGCATCAGCTTTACGCGTGAAGTTTATATTAATTTTTAAAGACGCGTCCGTTCCTGAATTTAACATCCCTTAAACATTAGCTTACTGTTCAGGGTAATGTCAAGATTCCCGTGAGAGTTTAGTTTTCGATCTTTTTTTTTCCACGTTTTATCGTCATGTGACCATGCGAGGGACGTTCCCACGCGTTTCGAAAGTCGGTGTCGGGTCTGTTTGAACACACCTTTGTGGGTGAGCCGTGAACCAGATGAATGTTTGTGTTTTCTCTTGTCCCATTTGAACCGCAATGTGATCCACGTGCGGAGTTGAGTGGTTGTCCGATGTGGTGGTTGTGGTGGTGGTGGTGGAACACGACAAGACGCTCCTCTGTGCGTGTTTTCCGTGTGATTTTTTTTTGTCCTTGAACTGGTGACTGGTTGGGGGTTTGTTTTGAATTTTAGGTCCAGGTGTTCGTGCCTTTTGGAGACTGTTTGGATGGTTCAGTGAAGGCGGAAAGAATCTCTTCACGATAACGAGTCCATGGGCCAGGACAAGAAATTTCACTTCTTGTAAGTTGGTCCCATTTTGGGGTCGTTGGGGGTTTTGGGGCGGAAGAGGCTGTAGTGCTCAGAACAGCTGGACACACAAAGACACAACAGAGTTTGTGAAGTAATCACTGAAAACATGGAAGTATCTCCCGCTCACGTACGACATAATGATCCCATCGGGCGTGAACATCGAAAACAAAGCACTGCGACCAGATATCATACTTAGGTACAAAAAAAGAGAAAAAGAAGGCATTGCTGATTGACGTGTTGATACCGGTGATTTTGGACTAAACGATGCAGAAATCAAGAAAATGACCAAACACAAAGTTATTTTTCTGGTTTTCATCAATGATCTCTCTGACTCTCTGGAAAATCCTCTTTATCTCTTTGCTGACGACTCCACCCTCTGCCGTACCATCGGTCATCCCTCAGATCGGCAAGCAGCAGCTTCTTCGCTCACTGCAGATCTGGAGAAAAATCACAAACTGGTCCAACACGTGGAACATGTCTTGCAATCCGGACAAATCTTACACTCTCACTTTGTCTCTCTGAAAGAACCATTTAGAACCCCCCCCCCCCCAATATACGTTCTCAACAATCCTCTGGAAAAAGTCTTTTCATTCAAGTTTCTGGTCTCACTATCTGCCATGACCTTTCCTGGGAAAGCCACATTTCCAACCTGGCCTTCAATATCAGTTTCCGACTGGGAATCCTCCGTCGTGTAGAGTCCTTCCTCGGCCCACCTGAGCTCTTAACCACTTACAAAGCTTTTGTCCACAGCCTGATGGAGTAATGCTCTCCCCTCTGGGCTGGTGCTCCCACCTCTCACCTTTCTCGGCTTCACACTGTGGAAACCAAGGCATGCAGGATCATTGGTATCTCCCACGGTGAGGCTGAGTCTTTGGGTCTCTCACTCTCTCACTGCAGGCAGGTCGGTGGTCTTTCTTTCTTTTCCCGTCTCCTCTCAGGCCTCGCCCCCCCTGCTCTGTCTGAGATATGTCCCCAGCAACCCCCTTTTGGTAAAACTACCAAAATCACGAATCACTGCTCATCTTCACTCTTTCATTCCTCTTTTTGTCCCGCCTTTGGAATAAACTCCCAAACACTCTTCAATCCCACGTTTGCCTCCAGGTCTTCAAAACAGCAGTTCACCACCACCTATTATCTTCCCACATCCAAAACCTCGATATTTTCTACACCCGTTAATCCACCCCAAACCCACCTCCTTCAAATTCCCTGCTTTCCTTCCTGAAAGTCCCTGTCGTGTCCATCCTGTTTACCCTGTCTACCCCAGCACAATCCCTCTCCTTTTCACAGATATCCTCATGTCTCTGTTCCGTGCGTGCTCGTGCTCTATTAATCTTGTAACCACTACTTTTGTTCCTGTATGCTTCTCAATTGCCTTTGTTGTAAATAATTTGCTGGGACTCTCAATTGCTGATTACACAATCAAGTCAACCATACACTGTGTTTTGAACTTTCACCTTTTCCAAAAATGGCTGTCATGCAACAGGTCTTTGCTTCTCCTGTCATCTCCCTTAAAGTATTGATCATTTAAAAGTAATAATTAAATTTTCAACTGCAAGGTGGTTGAGGGTGAAGCTGAGGAATTCTGTGTTGGCAGGCCATATGCCTTGGACTCTGCAGCAATTTTTGAGTTCAGAAGAGCCATGTAAAGTATTCTGGAGGTTGTTGGTTGTGTCCCGATTTTTATTTTGCATTTTATTATTCTCCTTTTACCTCGAAACAATCTTTTTGTTGTTTTATTTTGGTGCGTGGCCCTGTGTTGTCTCCTCTAGGGCCTAGGACATGAGGTCACCTGTAAAAGACAATAGGACTGGGTGCTTCATGGTTTGAACACCTGTACAGTGGATGAGGACCGTGCTTTTCACAGCACAATGTTTCATGTGGAGAGGTGAGCAAGGCACGTTTGTGCAATTGGGAAGGAATTGGAAAGCTGATTAGTATCTATTTGTGACAACATAAAACCAGAGAGTTGGTGTCAAAGCCACCCAATGCTCGCCTGTTTATACATTTATCGTTTTTAGCTCGCCTGTTTGAAGAACAGAGAGCTATAGCGATACCCCCGGCGTGAGCGTGAGCGTCAGCGTGAGCATGAAAATGTTAAAGTTTTTGGTGCACGTTATTTAGAAGCTTGCCATTCATTTAATATGTGTACTAGTATGCTGATATTTGGCATGGAGGTTCCTTTGGGGTATATTATTGGTGTAGTGAAGTTGAAATAACAAAAAAAAAAAAAAATTCAAATGTTTTAAATTTTTCATCTGTTTTCAACTTAACTTTTTTGGAGTAAATCAACATTAAAGTTTTTGGTGCAAGTTATTTTTTAAAAAGCTTGCCATTCATTTAACATGTGTACTAGGAGGCTGATATTTGGCATGGAGGTTCCTTTGGGGTATACTATTGGTGTAATGAAGTTGCAATTAACAAATGATTTAATTTTTTTTTAATTTCAACCTAAGATGGTGTCAAAGCCACCCAATGCTCGCCTGTTTATACTAGATGCTAGCCATTCATTTAATATGTGTACTAGTTTACTGATAACAAATACATTAATATTGCTTTAAAATTATTTGGATCAGACTTCACTGCAATGCGTCATAAAAAATATTATTAGACTCGTCTTTTAAAAACAATAAATGTATAAACAGGCGAGCATTGGGTGGCTTTGACACCAACTCTCTGGTTAAAAGACTAGTCTAATAATATTTTTTTATAAAGCATTGCAGTGAAGTCTGATCCAAATAATTTTAAAGCAATATATTGTTACGGCTGTGGAAATTCGCAGAACACCATATAGGTCCTTTTGTTCAGTGATGCCGATAAGTCCGTGTTCAGTTAGATTTCCCCACACCGTTGTCTAATGGGATTTATTCGTGTTACCCGGGCTGTGATCTTTGAGTTAGCCGTTTTTCTTTGACTATCGTTATTTTGGATCAACCGCCATTACTACCACCACAAAGCGCCACCAACCATGATCACCACAACCACCTTCTCATCAACCGCCAACATCCCCACAGACAACGAACAGCCGCCTTCACAACAACCACCTTAACCACCACCGCCCAACCACACCACCCTCACTACCACCACAAATGCCAACCACACCACCCTCACGACCACCACGAACGCCAGCCACACCACCATCAAGACCACCACAAAACGCCAGCCACGCCACCATAACGCCAATCACACCACCACCGCATTTCCACCTCAGCACGGTTGCGAGAAGCCTGGCATTCATCGGGGGAGAACGGACGACGGCCTCACCCCTCCCCCCAACAACAAACACGTGCGGAAAAAACGAAAGCTATGGCAAAGGCAAAAGAAAGGCCCGGATTCGGCGAGGAAAACGCCCTGCTTGTGGAAGCTTCGCGCGCGTACTGCAAGGGAGGGGGGGCGAGGGGGAGGGGTGAGGGCCGTGGAGATAAAAGCGAGTGCTGAATGCAGCGAAGTTTGTGTATCGTCGAGGAGAACCGAGTGGTGGGTTGTCGAGGAGAAGCGAGTGGAGAGGCGAGTGGAGGTCTGGGCTCGTGTCAGAGTGTGGAGTTGTGGGCAGCCGCGCTGGAGCCTGGAGCCTGGAGTCTGGGGTCTGGGGTCCCCGCAGTCGGTGAGGAGCTGGAGAGCGTCCAAGAAGGATGCCCAAGCAAGTCACCACGAGGGTGGAGGTCATCTGCAGCGGCCTCTTGGAGTTCCTTAGGTCAACCAAGCTCCTTGGACATAAAGACCCTAAGGGGTCCAGTCTGACCCCCTTGTCTTTAAAGGGGTCTTTTCCTTGCTTTTATTTGTGTGAAAGTTGTGGCGCCATGTACCGTTAAGTAGAGAAACTGTTAAGTGACTGTACATGATGAATTATAGACGGTTGTAGCGCTTCGCCTTGCTCGCGTCTTTTGTCTCGTCCCGCATTCATCACAAATCAACTGCATGCGTGTTTCACCAATTCATTGCATGATTGTTTGTATACGTATAAAAGAATAAATGTGCTTATTTGAATGTGAACCTGTTCGTCGTGTCATTTTCCCCGTTGAAACGCCACATTGCATTTCAGAATTATAGCGGGCTTTTTGATAGCCGATAAAAGAATCTGGTCCAGCGAGGTTTCATGATAATACCCCGCTCAGTTATCCCAGAACGGAACGAACCGCTTAAGCGGTTCGTGTCCGAGCAGACCTCGCTGGGGTACGGTCTCTCGGTAGGCTGCCCATGCAAATAATTAGGTATATCGACAATTCGGCGATTGACCCTGTCGCACGCGGGTAGAATATTGACTCTGCCGTGGTGTGTGCTTGGAGCACCGATCCTTCCCGTCGATGCGTCGCTTCCCCGAGGAACCACCTCTATGAAGAGGTCGATGAGTCGCACCAAGCCGGGAACCAAAATGGAGAACAAAGAGCTCCACGACCAAGAAGAAGAAGCCACCACTTGCAGCTCGAGCCGAGCGACCGGCTTAACTTTCTTCCAAACAGGGCAGCTTGAAGCAAAAAGCTCTCCCGAGCCAAGCAGAAGCCGAAGCTCACGGAACCATCAAAGCAAAAAGCCTCCAAAAAGCCTCCTCCCGAGCCAGGCCTCAGCCGAAGCTCACTGAGCCAGTCGAAGCAAAAAGCTTCCGAAGACCGAAGGCCCTAACCCAAGCCAAACAGGACCCGAAGGTCTGCTGAACGACTACTCTCTTCCAAAGCAAAAAGCTTACTACTCAACTTTGAACACAAACAAAGAAAAGATATCCTCTTATCCTTCTCCCTCCCCCACGCCCGGCGTGACTCATGCCCTCATGATCCATCCCCCCGCTCAACCACGGGTGGGAGGGAGTTGTTGACATCATGAGTCACGGGACGGCAGGATTCTTTTTCCTCTTCGCAGAAGAGGGGGAGGGATGTCTCCATTGTTCGTTCCCTAACTATTAAATCGATCCGCAGTGCATCTAATCGATTTCTGAACATTTAAACAATGGAAGGTGAGCTATCTCGGGAACAAGCATTTATCGACATAGCTGACTAAAGGAACCTGAATGTTGTGTGCAATCGAATTCCCAAATTCGTAACAATACTTTTGACTTGTGTTTGTTATGGCAGAAATATTCTCTGGTGTTTTTGAAAGTTCATTTATAAATAGATGTGTATCATAGTTGGCGCTGTTGTGAAGAAAGACTGGAATAAAAGAAGGAAATTTATAATTAAGATTACAACAGGAATGAGCGGGACCTCTATATTTACCAGTAAGATGACAATGATCCCTAACTTTAGACTCCTCAATTTCCTCCTCACAAATATGACAGATATTGTTCTTTCTAAATTCTAATTTTTCTTCTTCGGTTAATTTTGTCGGTTCATTTGTTTCTTTCATTAATTTAGTTAGTCTTATACAATTCTTTTATAATCGTTTTACAAACTCTTGTGAAGCTTTTTTTTCCATTATAATGTTCAAGTTTTTATTATACTTTTCTCCAACAGATGATTTGATATAATAACAGAAACCACAAGGAATATGTTTTTGATATTTATTTGTATATGATTATTTTGGATTAGGAGAAGCAGTATTTATCTTTTTTAGGATACATTCAAAATCAGCGTATATCACAAATGGGTGCATGATAGATTGATTATAATCTTCAAAAGAAATCTTTTCACCAGGTTTAGGCATTGTAATTACAGCTGATTTATGATTACTACAATATTTTGAATTTCGTTCTAATCGTTCTTTTGTATGAAATGAATTAAGACATCGCTTACAAGGATATATTTTGTTTGCTGTTCTGAATACCTGAGAAGAGATTAATCTTGATAAATTATTGATGTATGTGTAATGTGAATTATTTCCAACACTAAAATATAAAAGATCAATGTGTGTTTCTTTATTTTTATACTTGTTTGAAATTTTTAATATTTGAACTTTGTTTGTATCCGTTAATCCATATACATTAAGAGAAAGATTATTCTTTTTCTCAAATTTAGGAATATCTGTTAGTGGCATTGGGAATTTAAAATCTTTAATGTCCAAGGTATTCTCATATTTCATATATTGTTTTACTCTCTCTGAATTTCAATTTGGTGGATGTAAGTGAGCAAGAACAGACCAGAGAAAACATTTATTATCATTGTTCTTAATATTAACAACTGCCTTCTTTAGTTTTTTTTATTTATTTTGGTAATTCAATATAAGAAGAAGCTTTAAGAGGGTTTGATTTTAGAATGTGTATCTCTAAAAAGATGATTTTTTAAATATTAAATCCACTTCCTACCACTGTATTATCAACATCCTCCTATTGTCTTGATAGTTCTTCATAAACCCCACTATTCAAAAAATCTTGAAATTATGTTATAAAATGAAGATCTGTTCTCATATAAGGAGTTTTTTCTTCATCTTGTCTTTTCATATTCATTTTCACTCCCATATAAAACTTTAAAGTTTTCATTTATTATAATGTCTTTTTAATAACTTTTTCAACATCAGGTTTCACTATTTCAATTGATTCAGCTATTTATGATGGACCGGTTTCTCCAAATTGAAAAATCCTTATTTTCATATGCTCTTTAAATGCCCCATCAGTGTTTTCAATATAATAGTCTCCCTTTACTTTAAACTCATTTTTCTTGTGTTTTTGTGATTGAAGGTGATTGTTATAACTACTCTTCAAAACATCCTTTGAGCAGATATCACAATGTTTTCTTTCCAACTCAAGAGGAGATATTTGATGAAATAGATTAAATATGTGTTTGTTGGTTCGAAGGTGTTTTTTATAATGTTTATATTCGTGATTACAAACATCGCAGTACGTTGTATTCACCATATTTATATATTAAAACTTTGCTTTAACTAAAATTTTCTTGATTAAAATTTCGTTTAATTTATAGGTGAATCTGTGCTTAAAACCATTTTATCCTCCAACCTTTTTCACTTAATAAATACAATGTTTCAAGACACAAAAGACAAGTTTCAATCAATCTCTTCATTTGTAAAAGATACTGAGAAATATGTCAAGGATGTAAAATTCAACAAAGATAAATATAATAACTATTGGATAAAAAGATTTATGGTAAATAATGAGTTCTTCAATTTCCTTCAGTGGAAGGGCTTTTAGTATACCGAGAAGAACATCAATTAAAGTATCTCTTCTGGTAATATATTCAAAACTAGAAAAAGCAATGAAACAAGAAAAAGTATCAAAAAATAAAAACCTTAGGGATGAAGTTTTTGAAAGAAAAGACAAGACCATCTGTAATATGCAAGGAGAAATTTGTATTTTTTTCAACAACCCTAAAGATGTAAATCCTGATGAAATAAAGGATGTTAATATATCAGGTGAAATGACATTTCGTTCAATAGTAGTTCAGGATCATTTTAAAATTACCTTTCATATAAAAAATTTTGTAGTTGAATCTAGTGATGAAAAAAAGTATATAGATATCAATGGTAATGTTGTTTCTACTAATTAAATACGAGTCAATATTCAACTGAAGATTTTGAAGATTATGATAGTTTTATAGATGATTCTGAAGATGAACTTAAGTTTTAGTAAAGTTTTACTTTATAAATATGCTCGACTTCCCTGATTCTCCATATGACAAATTTGAGAATTGTCCTGCGTGTGATAGAGTGGGATTAAACACAGAGTCAAAAGCCTATAAACAATGTATATTCTGTGATTATCTTCTAATTAATGATAATAAAAAATATAAAAAGGAAAATAATTCTTTTAGATTTACACCAAAAATGAAATACTTTACAAGATTGATTAGAGAAATGAATGTAAAGTATGAGGGTGATAGCACACCTTTCCTTACAAGGGAAGAAACTGAACATATTGGAGAAATGTTCAAAGGATTGTTGTTATATATTATTCACGATTGTCATTTTCAGGAAATATCAACACAAGATATTGTATAAATAAAATAATGGATTATCTTGAAATTAAACCCGAACTTAGGATAAAATATAGAGTTTCTAAAAAAGCCAATAATAAATTAAATAACCTGTTTTCCAAATATATAAATGAATGATTTTTTACCCATTTGGGAAAATAAGATAAAATTTAACAACCATAAAAATCTCCCAAATTCATTAAGATGTCTCATAGTTGGTTCAAGCGGATGTGGAAAAACCTGCTTTCTTTTGAAGATGCTCCTGACTCCCAAATTTTTAGATTATGATAATTTTCACAAAGTCGAGTTTTCAATCAGAGTATCAACTACTCTCACAAAGTTTTAATGCTGGTCTTCAAAAAGAAGATATAATCTGTTTATTTAAACTTCAAAAACACCTAAATGATTTTAACATTTAAGATATAATACAACTATTTTGTGATACACAGAGATGTAAAAAGAAATCAAAACCGATAACTTGTATTCTTAGTGATAATACGGATGATATACCGTCTCCCCAAGATTTGGATAAATAAAAAAAGAACCTCGTTATCTTTGATGATTGTGTTAATGAGAGAAAACAAACGGTAATGGACAGCTACTACACAAGAGGGAGACATTCTTCTTGTAATTGTATTTATCTTAGTCAATCATACTTTCAACTTCCTTGTCGTTCCATCACAAACAATGCCAATACTTTTATTTTATTCAAGTTAAATTCAATAGATATAAACAATTTTTGGAGAGATAATTGTTCTACATTATGGAGTAAAAAGGAATTTGGGGATTACAGTGCGGAGAACAAGTATTTGATACACTGCCGATTTTGCATGTTTTCCCACTTACAAAGCACGTAGTGGTCTGTAATTTTTATCATAGGTACACTTCAACTGTGAAAGACGGAATCTAAAACAAAAAATCCTGAAAATCACAATGCATGATTTTTAAATAAGTGATTTGCATTTTATTGCATGAAATAAGTATTTCATACATCAGAAAAACAGAACTTAATATTTGGTACAGAAACCTTTGTTTGCAATTACAGAGATCAGACGTTTCCTATAGTTCTTAACCAGGTTTGCACAGACTGCAGCAGGGATTTTGGCCCACTCCTCCATACAGATCTTCTCCAGATCCTTCAGGTTTCGGGGCTGTCACTGGGCAACACAGACTTTCAGCTCCCTCCAAAGATTTTCTATTGGGTTCAGGTCTGGAGACTGGCTAGGCCACTCCAGGACCTTGAGATGCTTCTTACAGAGCCACTCCTTAGTTGCCCTGGCTGTGTATTTCCGGTCCTTGTCATGCTGGAAGACCCAGCCACGCCCCATCTTCAATGCTCTTGTTGAGCGAAGGAGGTTGTTGGCCAAGATCTCACGATACATGGCCCCATCCATCCTCCCCTCAATACGGTGTAGTTGTCCTGTCCCCTTTGCAGAAAAGCATCCCCAAAGAATGATGTTTCCACCTCCATGCTTCACGGTTGGGATGGTGTTCTTGGGGTTGTACTCATCCTTCTTCTTCCTCCAAACACGCCGAGTGGAGTTTAAACCAAAAAGCTCTATTTTGGTCTCATCAGACCACATGACCTTCTCCCATTCCTCCTCTGGATCATCCAGATGGTCATTGGCAAACTTCAGATGGGCCTGGACATGCGCTGGCTTGAGCAGAGGGACCTTGCATGCGCTGCAGGATTTTAATCCATGACAGCGTAGTGTGTCACTTATGGTTTTCTTTGATACTGTGGTCCCAGCTCTCTTCAGGTCATTGATCAGGTCCTGCTGTGTAGTTCTGGGCTGATCCCTCACCTTTCTCATGATCATTGAGGCTCCACGAGGTGAGATCTTTCATGGAGCCCCAGACTGAGGGAGATTGACTGTTATCTTGAACTTCGTCCATTTTCTAATAATTGCGCCAACAGTTGTTGCCTTCTCACCAAGCTGCTTGCCTATTGTCCTGTAGCCCATCCCAGCCTTGTGCAAGTCTACAATTTTGTCCCTGATGTCCTTAGACAGTTCTCTAGTCTTGCCCATTGTGGAGAGGTTGGAGTCTGATTGATTGAGTGTGGACAGCTGTCTTTTATGCAGATAACGAGTTCAAACAGGTGCAGTTAATACAGGTAACAAGTGGAGAATGGGAGGGCTTCTTCAAGACAAAACTAACAGGTCTGTGAGAGCCAGAATTCTTACTGGTTGGTAGGTGATTAAATACTTATTTCATGCAATAAAATGCAAATTAATTATTTAAAAATCATTCAATGTGATTTTCAGGATTTTTGTTTTAGATTCCGTCCTTCACAATTGAAGTGTACCTTTGATAAAAATTACAGACCTCCTACGTGCTTTGTAAGTGGGAAAACTTGCAAAATTGGCAGTGTATCAAATACTTGTTCTCCCCACTGTACATGAAGCACATGACTGAAAATATAAATATATTGTTGAGAAACAAGATGAGATATTAAATGATATTTTCCAATAAATAAATGGATGCGAAAGAAAGAGCAAGAACATTTAAGGAACATCAAGAGTTGGTTTCAAAAGTTCTAAAACAACAGGAAGACATAAAGAAGAAACGCAGACAGAAACTAACTCGTGAAGAAGCATTTGAAAGAAAACAAGAGAAATTTTTAAAACCACTTTTAAAAACTTCCAAAGAAAAAATTATAGATGTTTCCACAGTTCCCACAATAGAATCTCTTCTTCTTCTTTCGGCTGCTCCCGTTAGGGGTCGCCACAGCGGATCATCCGTATGATCCGCATAGTGATTTGGCACATGTTTTACGCCGGATGCCCTTCCTGACGCAACCCTGGTCGCCTCTTACGACACAGGGATATGGTACACCTATTTTAACCGGGGTATACACCGGCTCAGTATACTGGTACTCATTTCGCCGACCTCGGAAGGATGACAGGCTGAGTCAACCCCCTGGTGTATTAATTCGGTGGCCCAACGGGGCTTGAACTCAGGACCTTTTGGATCCCAAGCCGCTGCCCTAACCACTGCGCCAACACCAGGCTCCAGTTCCCACAATAGAATATACTCCTAAAAAACTTCAAATGATAAAATATTTCAGTCAAATGATGGAGGAGGAATTGGAGCATTTATGGGAATGAGAATATGATGATGAAGGATTATTTCAACAACTGGAAGAGATTAATCACCCCCCTGCTTATATTGAGAATGCTCTTCAAAACAATGAATATTCAGCAGAATCAAAAACCAAAGCAGGACTCATTCCAACAGAACAACCAGTAATATTTCATCTTGTTCAAGAAAAGGTATTGATATTTAATGATGAATTAAGGTTCTTGGGGTCTGCTCAACACCCTGTTACACTAACCCCCAGATTAATGTTTCTTCTCACAAAAGATGGAAGACAAGCTTCAACTGTGAGAAATGAATCAAAGTATTTTGATAAACCATTGGATAAGGAAAATAATGATGATAGAGTATATATTGATCTGCTGAACTCTGTTGATTATAGGGTTAGTCTTTTTGGTAAACGTAGCAAGAATGAGAAGTAGTCCATGGGCCCAGGCCAGAAATTCCACTTGTCGGTACCATCTAAGGAAACCAATCCTAGTTATGATTTTTGAATTGGTGTATATATAGATCATATTTTGATGTGATAACCATTGCAGACTGGCAGCTTATTGGTAGTTATCATCTCTGGAATGTACCCACCCTCCGCATAATGAAAGCGAAAAGGCAAACTCAGAAACATTCACTAATGATGCAATTGCTGTTTCCACATGGGGCTAGAATGAACTGCAAACCACAAATACATGTCTGAAATGCTTTATTTATACCATCCGAATAATCCTTTCTGTCATTCCTGAAGGCAGAATTTGTTTTATGGCAGAAAGGGGTGAACAATAGGGCCTATCAAAATGTTGCTGATTAGTGATTTTCAGTACATTTTAATTTATAATATTGTCATACAAGTTCCCTGGGTAGTGCTACTGAACCGCAGTAGCCTACAACATGCACATGTTGTATGAGGAAAAGATTTATGAATATTTTACAAGTTTTTACCACAGTTAAAGGAATTGCCCTTCCCCTACCCTAGTTCCAACAAGCGTCCAAAATGTGAAATTTACGGATAACCCAAATTTCACCACACTACTGTGGCATGTTTATATACTATGTTTTACTCTTGCATATTTGTAACCATGAATGTCCTTGTGATTGTGATTGTGCCAAAACATTCACACCATGGATCAGTAGTCTAGTCTTCATCACTTATCTGCATCAGAGTCCTCGAGGTCTACAACCTCTTCCTCAACATCAGCGGGCTGGTTGCTGCAGGTTCGCAACTTGCACATGTCAGTGCACTTCAGGCAATTGGCAAGGCACGTGCAGTCTGGGAGTTTGCACGACCGTCCACACTTGCAGGAAAGCAGTTGCAACACTGCATCCGGTGCTGGAGAACCCTGCATCCACTCGATGGCCAGCTTCCCGTCATCATCAGTGGTCCATCCACAACCCTTGGGATTTGGAACATAGGGTTGGCATTGCAGACAGCGCCTCCAAATAGCAGCCTGGTAGTTTGCACGGAGGACGTGCATGAAGAGGCAGTCTTCACATGGTGGAAGCTGACTGGACTCTATCTCTCCCCTTCTGGTACAGAAGAGTTGATGTCGGAGTTCATTGACTTTCGTGGTGTTGGTAGACGGCACGTACATGTGGCAGGTGACCTCTTGCAGCTTCTGAAAGAGCTCGGTGGATACTTCCCATGAATGACCGAGCAGACTGAAGGCCTCTTGGTAAGTCTTATCCGACTTAATTTGCTTCAAGGTGCCCATCTTTCCCCGGCCTGCAAAGGCACTGACTGTATCACAACCGGAGAACATGTGCAGTCCAACCAGGGCAGCACAGACACTGTCTCCCATCAATCTCGCAAGCTTGTCGATGTCTCGGAACCGTGTGCAGGTTTGCATAACACACTTCTGATACACGGGGCATGGGATGTCCTTATTGAAGGCAAGACAGCATGAGGACATCTGTATCTTAGGCAGTGATTACCATAGCCTTGTACCCAGCCTCTGCTGCATGCAGAGCATGCAGAAGCATTTGGGTGTCTGCTTCCTCCTGTGTGGACTTCAGCTCTGCCACTTCCTCCCAGTGGTCCTTGGTTTTTTTTGTTTTTTTTGATTTTCCCCCAAAACGTCAATATCTCAGAATGGTAAAAATGCAAAATACATACACTAAGCTGCTCTTCTGGAACGGTTATCACATATTGAAATAATCATATAGTCCCTACCAATAACTTAGTAGCCCTAAATTTTGGTTTCCTCAGATGGTACCGATTATATGCCTGGGCCCATGTACTAAAGGAGAAACACATTATTCAGGCTTTAAGTATCCTTGGTTCAGGTATTAGTTTTCTTCCAAATGACCCATCGCAATTAGTTAATAGACTGTTATTGTTGTTAGGTAGTAAAAAGGCTGGAAATAACAATTGTTTTAATGAAGCATCAGCCATTGTAGACCAGTTGATGAACATGAAAATAATTAATAAATCTCAATATAAAGACATTTTATCTCATTAAATAAGATGAGAAGCACAATCCTGAGTTTTAATTTCACAACAAGCGACCAACTTCATTTGGTTGGTTCTCAACCAAATGGTTGGGAGAGAAAATCATTCTCCTCTTTTTATCCTCATGGGTTTCGAGTCAGAGAGTTCTCCCTATTAATTTGTATGAGGTTTTTTTGTTCTAATGGGTCTCGAGTCAGAAAGCTTCCCCTATTAATTTGTATGAGGTTTTTTTTGTCTTAATGGGTCTCGAGTCAGAAAGCTTCCCCTATTAATTTGTATGAGGTTTTTTTGTCCTAATGGGTCTCGAGTCAGAGAGCTCTCCCTATACATTTGTATGGCAGAAAAGGGGTATCTTGAAAAATATAAAGATTCAAATGTTTTATTTTTAAATATTTTAGATGGGGATTATTGTGCAAAGAAAATTAAACTATTGAAGGAATTTGAGAATGAACAAATCTTTATGGGTTCAATGAGTGAGCAAAACAATATGCATTGGTTATTTGAAAAAGAGTGTCCCGAGACTTACATTTTTCAGATATTTCTTTAGAATCACCTTTAACAAATTACATTACTACTTGAACAAATCTTTATCTTATTGCATTGGTTATTTAAAAAAAGTGCCCCTAGGTTAAAAGGGGAGACAAATAAATATACCTTGGGATAAAAAGGGGGTTTATTTTTTAGGGGAAAAAAAATATGAATCGCTGAGAATCCCCCATTCATTAACATGGGGGAAAGTGAGCCAGAATCAGTATATTCACCCTACTTATAATCAGTATATTCACGGCGCATAGCCGCCGGGTTAGGGTGAGTTGCCTTCAGCAGCTGAAGACTTGAAAAGGTTTTTGTGACAGACAACGGGGCCTTTTGAACAGGCCCCGAAGACCTTCAGCTGCAGAGCGCTCACCCTGAAATACTGACTGACATTGCTATGTGCCTTTTTCCCACAGAGTCCATCAGTCCTGGGCCATGGTTAGTGTAAAATGTATAAGGATAAGTTAAGTTAAAATTGTAAATGAGTTGCTTCTCCCTGCATGTGTGTCATAGCTCCGGCAATTTGGTTAAGTCGTCTGTATGAGTGGGTTTGTTAGTTAGTTACTCAGCCCGTAGGTTATTTATTTTTGGGACACGAATACACTAAATGTCGCACTCAGGGATCCGAAGATAAAACGTACTAGGAGAAACTTACACATGAAGGCACACAAAAATTCGACGACTCGGGACGAGTCTGTAAAAAGGGGAGGGGGTAGTGTTACGGCTGTGGAAATACGCAGAACACCATATAGGTCCTTAGTTCAGTTATGCCGATAAGTCCGTGTTCAGTTAGATTTCCCCACCGTTGTCTAATGGGAATTATTCGTGTCACCCGGGCTGTGATCTTTGAGTTAGCCGTTTTTCTTTTACTATCGTTATTTTGGACGAACCGCCATTACTACCACCACAAAGCGCCACCAACCACAACAACCACCATCACCACAACCACCTTCTTATCAACCGCCAACATCCCTACAGACAACGAACAGCCGCCTTCACAACAACCACCTTAACCACCACCGCCCAACCCTACCACCACAAATGCCAGCCACACCACCCTCACGACCACCATGAACGCCAGCCACACCACCATGAAGACCACCACAAAATGCCAGCCACGCCACCATAACGCCAACCACACCACCACTGCATTTCTACCTCAGCACGGTTGCGAGAAGCCTGGCATTCATCGGGGGAGAACGGACGACGGCCTCACCCCTCACCCCAACGACAAACACGTGCGGAAAAAACGAAAGCTATGGCAAAGGCAAAAGAAAGGCCCCGATTCGGCGAGGAAAACGCCCTGCATCTGGAAGCTTCGCGCGCGTGCTGGAAGGATGGGGGGGGCGAGGGGGAGGGGCGAGGGCCGTGGAGATAAAAGCGAGTGCTGAATGCAGCGAAGTGTGTGTGTCGTCGAGGAGAACCGAGTGGTGGGTCGTCGAGGAGAAGCAAGTGGAGAGGGGAGTGGAGGTCTGGGCTCATGTGAGAGTGTAGAGTTGTGGGCAGCCGCGCTGGAGCCTGGAGTCTGGGGTCCCCGCAGTCGGTGAGGAGCTGGAGAGGGTCCAAGAGGGACGCCCAAGCAAGTCACCACGAGGGTGGAGGTAACCTGCGGCAGCCTCTTGGAGTTCCTTCAATCAACCAAGCTCCTTGGACATAAAGACCCTAAGTGGTCCAGTCTGACCCCCTTGTCTTTAAGGGGGTTTTTCCTTGCTTTTATTTGTGTGGAAGTTGTGGCGCCATGTCCCGTTAAGTAGCGAAACTGTTAAGTGACTGTACATGATTAATTATAGATGGTTGTAGCACTTTGCCTTGCTCGCGTCTTTTGTCTCGTCCCGCATTCATCACAAATCAACTGCATGCGTGTTTCACCAATTCATTGCATGATTGTTTGTATACGTATAAAATAATAAATGTGCTTATTTGAATGTGAACCTGTTCGTCGTGTCATTTTCCCCGTTGAAACGCCATATTGCATTTCGGAATGATAGCGGCTTTTTGATAGCCGATAAAAGAATCGGGTCCAGCGAGGTCTCGCGATAATAACCCGCTCAGTTATCCCAGAACGGAACGAACCGCTTAAGCGGTTCATTTCCGAGCAGACCTCGCATAGGTACGGTCTCTCGGTTGGCTGCCCGCACGAATAATTAGGTATATCGACAATTCGGCGATTGACCCTGTCGCGCGCGGGTAGAATATTGACTAGGCCGTGGTGTGCGCTTGGAGCACACCCGTGACTGGTTTTCGGCGTTGTTCCGGAAAGTCGCGACTAAATTGTTCGTCCGGTGGGCGTATGGCCGCGATTCGGCTAAAAGCGGCTGTCCGCACGCCGGCGGGCGCAGATTCGTAACAATATGTATTTGTATACTGTAATCAGTAAAAAATAGTGTGGTAGATAAAAACATTAGAAAGGAAATAACTTGCACCAAAAACTTTAACATTTCCACGCTCACGCCAGGGGTATCGCTATAGCTCTCTGTTCTTCGAACAGGCGAGCTAAAAATGTATAAAATTTTTGAATGTTCTTTTTTTTTGTCTTTTTTCCCCCTCTAATTTATTTGGGTGGGGGACATAGGAAGAGGTGGTTGGATTAATTCACCTGGCTTAATGGGTGCTGTGTGCTGCTTGTAATGTCAGACTTGTATATTTCATTGCTTGGATTCTGCTTTGCTTCTCCAACTGCATCCTCCCAGGTATTTGGGAGAAGACTCTGGCACAAGTGAAGGCCAGCAACCAGATCCTGATCAAGATGGGGTCAGTACACGATTTAAGGATCTGCTACATAAAGTGAGGCTCCGGTCTTCAAAAGAGCCGGGGCAGGCAAGTCGGGCTCAGGCGAAGAGCGGAATAAAACGGGGCTTGGATCAAGAAGATAGCGTTGCAGAGAAAATCGAGGGAAGTGCCATAAAGAAGCTGAAGTCTGAGGACAAACGTGGTGATGGCAAAACAAAGAGAAGAAAATTGAAGACTAAGGGGGACGTTGAGGTGAGAGATGCAATACTTTTGAGGGAGGAAGAAAATGCGAAAACTTCAGGTTCAACAAAGAAAGCACAGAGAGCTGAGGCTGTGAGGATAAAGGACACCAGTGTGATTCAAAAAGGAGAGACATACAAGAAGTGTAGAAACAGAACGCAAGATAAAAAGAAACGGTTGAGAAAGATTGAAAGTAAGTACGTATATGTGGATGTCATCTGTCTCGATTTAAACGTCACATTATTTTGTGCGATCGAATGTACTGAGAATGCATAACACCGAAACATCCTCTATAAACCGGCACTCATCAATACCGGTGCCTCAGCTGTGCTGTCCCAGAATGACAGTTCAAAGTGTTATCAAATTGTGAATTTTCTGTTTGAGCAGATGCCATGACTGGGCCAATCTGTCTGTTCGTGCTGCACACATGTGAAGTGGAATGACCCAACAGATGTTGTCGTACGTTTCGTTTTTCTCCCCGAGGAAACAAAGTTGGTAAAATCACTGGGATGTACCGTTCTTTGGAGCTGACCGCCCATCAATCTGGAGAGGAGCCCCTTATCGAGGAGTCGAACGTTCAATGCGGTTTCACTGTCCTTGGTGGCTTTCCAGAGACATCGGTGGAAAAGGTTAGCTAAAAGTATCTGGCTTCTGTTGACAACCCCAATGATAGCAATAGCTCTTTGTTACCTCCACCACCGAAGGTGAAGGAGGTCATGTTTTCACCCCTGTCTGTCTGTCTGTCTGTCTGTCTGTCTGTCTGTGTACAGGATATTTCAAAAAGTTTGGACGGATCTGGATGAAATTTTGTGGACAGGTTCAGTGTGTGACACGGACAAACTGATAAAATTTTGGTGAAGATCTGGATCCGGATTCGAATCTGATAATTTTTTAAAGTGATTCTTCATCATTGAGAGATCGGGCTAAACCGATATATAGCACGATATCCCAAAAAGTTGTGGACGGATTTGGATGAAACTTGGGGGACAGGTTGGGTGCGTGACGAGGACAAATCGATTCGATTTTGGTGAATCCGGAACCAGATCTGACTCCGAGAATTTTTAAAGTGATTCTTCACTATTGAGAGATAGGACGAAACCGATATATAGTACGATATCTCAAAAAGTTGTGGACAGGTTGGATGTGTGACAAGGAAGAATTGATTCGATTTTGGTGAAGATCCAGATCCGACTGCCCCGATTTTTAAAAGTGATTCTTCACCATTGAGAGATCGGGCTAAAAATGATATATTGCACGATTTCTCAAAAAGTTGTGAACGGATTCAGATGAAACTTGGTGGACAGGTTGGGTGTGTAATAAGGACGAATTGATTAGATTTTGGTGAAGATCCGAATCCGGATCTGGATACGAGAAATATTTAATTTTTTTAAGGGATTCTTCACCATTGAGAGATTGGGCCCAAAACGATATAGTACTGTACAGCATGATATTTCAAAAATGTAATAGGCCTGATATGCTCTCGTGGATCAGGCATTACATGGCGGGGGTATGCGCCCTCCCAAGTGCCCTTCTTGTTTCAAGGTGTGATTTTTTCAGCAACAGAAAAGCGTTTGCATCAGCACTCACCCTCAACTTCATTGCAGGTTTTGCGGCCTCTCCCTGCCTGGCTGGCAAACCCTTGCCTTATATCGAAGAGAATAAAGGGAACTCAAACCCCGCTGCCTGCCTTTCTTACTCCTAAGCTGCTACAGCGACTACATGATGCCGGGATTCACTCGTTATTTCCAGGTTGCGTATTATTATTATTATTATTATTATTTATTTATTAATTGCAAGTACAGTTATTGAAAGACGAAATGTGCATACATATGAGGATTGGCGGCATCAGTTTGAGCATGAACAAGAAATTGACCATATGGATGGTTAAACCTGATATTCCTTTGCTGTACAAGGTACAATCATCATGAAAAGGATTTATGAACCATTTTGGAAGTTTTGATGCAATGCAAGTTGATGATCTATTTTATCTTGTAGTGACAAAGTTTTCAAACAGCAATTTAGAGGTGAATAAATGGAAAACAATCGATTCTCAGCTGTTCTTTGATCACACATATTCTTTGGAAGCGCTCGGCCATTGTTGCTGTGCATCTACCGACGTGTGAACGAGGTCGGATAATTCATTAAATGGTGTTTTCGTGAGGCCTGTGCTTGTGATAGGTGTGGGGGGGAAAAAAGTGTTTAAGGATTGGTGTGTTTGTCTTCCCGATGGATCGTGCGATTGTAAAAGCAGGCCTGGATACACAACGTTCCATGAGAGGTTTTTCACTCCTACGATGCACATCAGAGAGAAACCTCAAAGGTCCAGCAATAATTGGCCACGACTGAGAAATACGCTGACTGAAAGCAGATGTTGTGCCAACAATATCCAACACACATGGGGGAAATCGAACTCCCAAGCAGCAGTTGGAAAATGACACTGGGGAGGTGGGGAGGGGTGGAGAACGCAAAATTGCTACTTCCTCCTTGTCCGGATATACAGATTATGAAGAATTTTCACCACTATCACTTGGTGATCCTTCACGAGAAACTCAGTTTCAGGGACATAGATTGATACGATTGTCACCTTTAAAATCCTGGATCTTGGAATTCCATTGGAATGCTTACCGCCACTGTGTCGCTTGATACCGAGAGCCAGAGTCGTGGATTTGTCGGCAGTGTCGTTTACACGTCACGTGACTTGCTACCTTTGATCGCCTTGAAACACTCGTGAGACTGCATGGTTTGGTCAATTTGTCTATCAGACAATTGCTGCTTCCTGGCTGGTGCAGGGCGTACGAGACCCTTGAGGATGATATTGCATGAGCATCACAGCATTTGTGTGGTGGAATGCCTTTGCCCTCTATCTCCAAAATACCTTCTGGGTGCAACAAGGAGAAAGCAGCTCCACACAAAGGATTCAGATGCAGAAGCAAGATCCCTGGTCCCCCTCCCCACTCGGTACCTTCCACTCCCACCCTCTCTCGTCCCCTCCCCCCCCCAAAAAAACCTTACTGTATTTGTCTATGTTGTCGGATTATAATGCTCCTTGTGTGATTAAAGTGGAGTTGTATGATTGGTTTGGTTGCTCATGTCCATGCATTTATTTTGAGGGGGCATTCATCTTTGTGGGGAAGCCAAGTTTGTACCAGCAGTGTGATTGGCCTTTTACAAAACAGCTCTTCCTCATAGTCTGCTATCTCGGCAGACCCGAAGGGTTAATGACTCACCGGTCCTAGTTGGTCACTTGTACCATCAAGGCCATGGAGCACCCAGACTCGCTGCGGGGATGTGACAGTATGTTAAACGACATTTCAAACTTGGCACGGCTGACGTTTCGACAATTAGTCCTTCATCAGAGCCAACGAGCACGTTTTATTTTGTTTTTAATATCTACTGCGTTGAACTCGTTGGCTAACCTTTTTGCTTTTGTATAAGAAGGGCAATCTCAGCCAACACAGTTCAATTGGGATTTCCTGCGGTTTCGTGCTTTTCGTTCTTTATTTAAAAATAAATATTTCATAATGGCGTTTTCAAATTTGTCAAATGAAAGAGTTTCAAAATATAATTGTATGTGAGAATATATATATATTTTTTTACTGATGGAAGAAGCATTTTCTTACTCTGATTATATTACACCAAGTTTGCATTCGGAACACGTTTGCCAGCATGAGCATGCCCGGATTATTTGTTTTTTTCCTTTCGGAACGTACCTGATCGGTGAAACGTCTCCACCTGCCATGCTTGTGTTCAGTGCAGTCTCTCGTGATTCCCGCCGTGCTCAACGGCCTGTCGCACTGCATCACGCTGGGCCGAGGTGGTTATCGGCCTGGCGATATCTGCGTCTCTGCTCCCACGGGAAGTGGGAAGACTCTGGCCTTTGTTCTACCGATTGTACAGGTGTGTTCACCTTGCTGATTCTCCCCATCTTTGCGGATGTTTTATCACCGGGCCTCTATTGTTGGTTGGCTCTGTGCGTACAGAAGCAGATATGTGCATTTGCTTGTGCATACTCATGTATTATGTTGTATGTTATGTTCCATTAATATAATAATTGTTGCTGTTCTGCGCACTGTGGACAGGCACTGTGCCATAGAGTGGTGCTTCGGGTCCGTGCACTGGTTTTGCTGCCTACGAAAGAACTGGCGCAGCAGGTAACCATTACCTTTGCCATCATCTCCATTTACCTTCACATTGTCTGAACTCGGTCTTCATTGCAAATATTTAAATCCATTCTTCTTGTACTCACGCTCGTTTTCTCAGTTCTTCGTGATCCTCTTACCTTATTCACAGAGATGATGTGCTTGAATCCCAGCAACAGCAGTGTTGCCTTTTAAACGTGTTGAGGTTGGTCCTGGTGGGATTTATTCTTTCATCGAAGCTGTTGATCTCTTGACTCGATGTTTGTCAGAGTGGATATGTTTGGAAAACCGGAACCCTCCCAAAGGGGTGCACAATACGGTGAATAACAGATGAGTGTGATATGTGCATTTGCTTTATTGCTTTGGTGTCAGGTTGCGAAGGTGTTCCACATGTATGCGGAAACGATGGGGTTAAAGGTTGTGCTGGTTGCGGGTCAGAAGGCATTTTCTCGTGAGCAGAGCTCATTGGTCAAACAGATGTGAGTTATCTTTCCGATTAACCTTGCCGGTTTGTCAGGGAACGAGCTGAGAAGATCTCATTGTGGTAACTCGAGTTTACTCAAGGCAAGGCCTTATTCTAACTACAACCTCATGTCAATTTCAGGATAAGTGAACCACGGAGCAAAGCCGACATTGTTGTGGCAACGCCTGGACGTCTCGTCGATCACTTAACCCACACTCCTGATTTCTCATTGGCTCACCTCCG
>NC_140970.1:27064877-27067377 GCF_056783735.1 Eptatretus burgeri | reverse complement strand
GAGAGAACGAACGAGAGAGAGAGAGAGAGAGAGAGAACGAACGAGAGAGAGAGAGAGAGAGAGAACGAACGAGAGAGAGAGAGAGAGAACGAACGAGAGAGAGAGAGAGAGAGAGAGAACGAACGAGAGAGAGAGAGAGAGAGAGAGAACGAACGAGAGAGAGAGAGAGAGAGAACGAACGAGAGAGAGAGAGAGAGAGAACGAACGAGAGAGAGAGAGAGAGAACGAACGAGAGAGAGAGAGAGAACGAACGAGAGAGAGAGAGAGAGAGAGAGAACGAACGAGAGAGAGAGAGAGAGAGAGAGAGAGAGAACGAACGAGAGAGAGAGAGAGAGAACGAGAGAGAGAGAGAGAACGAGAGAGAGAGAGAGAACGAGAGAGAGAGAGAACGAGAGAGAGAGAGAGAGAACGAGAGAGAGAGAGAGAACGAGAGAGAGAGAGAGAGAGAGAACGAGAGAGAGAGAGAGAGAACGAGAGAGAGAGAGAGAGAACGAGAGAGAGAGAGAACGAGAGAGAGAGAGAGAACGAGAGAGAGAGAGAGAGAACGAGAGAGAGAGAGAGAGAACGAGAGAGAGAGAGAGAACGAGAGAGAACGAGAGAGAACGAACGAGAGAGAGAGAGAGAGAGAGAGAGAACGAACGAGAGAGAGAGAGAGAGAGAGAACGAACGAGAGAGAGAGAGAGAGAGAGAACGAACGAGAGAGAGAGAGAGAGAGAGAACGAACGAGAGAGAGAGAGAGAGAGAGAGAGAACGAACGAGAGAGAGAGAGAGAGAGAACGAACGAGAGAGAGAGAGAGAGAGAACGAACGAGAGAGAGAGAGAGAGAGAGAGAAGGAGAGAGAGAGAGAGAGAGAACGAGAGAGAGAGAGAGAACGAGAGAGAGAGAGAGAACGAGAGAGAGAGAGAACGAGAGAGAGAGAGAGAGAACGAGAGAGAGAGAGAGAACGAGAGAGAGAGAGAGAGAGAGAACGAGAGAGAGAGAGAGAACGAGAGAGAGAGAGAGAGAACGAGAGAGAGAGAGAGAACGAGAGAGAGAGAGAGAGAACGAGAGAGAGAGAGAGAGAACGAGAGAGAGAGAGAGAGAACGAGAGAGAGAGAGAGAACGAGAGAGAACGAGAGAGAACGAACGAGAGAGAGAGAGAACGAACGAGAGAGAGAGAGAGAGAGAACGAACGAGAGAGAGAGAGAGAGAGAGAACGAACGAGAGAGAGAGAGAGAGAGAACGAACGAGAGAGAGAGAGAGAGAGAACGAACGAGAGAGAGAGAGAGAGAACGAACGAGAGAGAGAGAGAGAACGAACGAGAGAGAGAGAGAGAACGAACGAGAGAGAGAGAGAACGAACGAGAGAGAGAGAGAGAGAGAGAGAGAGAACGAACGAGAGAGAGAGAGAGAGAGAGAGAGAGAGAGAACGAACGAGAGAGAGAGAGAGAACGAACGAGAGAGAGAGAACGAACGAGAGAGAGAGAGAGAGAACGAACGAGAGAGAGAGAGAGAGAACGAACGAGAGAGAGAGAGAGAGAGAACGAGAGAGAGAGAGAGAGAGAACGAGAGAGAGAGAGAGAACGAGAGAGAACGAGAGAGAACGAACGAGAGAGAGAGAGAGAGAGAACGAGAGAGAACGAGAGAGAACGAGAGAGAACGAACGAGAGAGAGAGAGAGAACGAACGAGAGAGAGAGAGAGAGAGAGAGAACGAACGAGAGAGAGAGAGAGAGAACGAACGAGAGAGAGAGAGAGAACGAACGAGAGAGAGAGAGAGAACGAACGAGAGAGAGAGAGAGAACGAACGAGAGAGAGAGAGAGAACGAACGAGAGAGAGAGAGAGAACGAACGAGAGAGAGAGAGAGAGAACGAACGAGAGAGAGAGAGAGAGAGAGAGAGGACGAACGAGAGAGAGAGAGAACGAACGAGAGAGAGAGAGGACGAACGAGAGAGAGAGAGAGAGAGAGAGAGAACGAACGAGAGAGAGAGAACGAACGAGAGAGAGAGAACGAACGAGAGAGAGAGAGAACGAACGAGAGAGAGAGAGAGAACGAAAGAGAGAGAGAGAGAGAGAACGAACGAGAGAGAGAGAGAACGAAAGAGAGAGAGAGAGAGAGAGAACGAACGAGAGAGAGAGAGAGAACGAACGAGAGAGAGAGAGAGAACGAACGAGAGAGAGAGAGAGAGAGAACGAAAGAGAGAGAGAGAGAACGAAAGAGAGAGAGAGAGAGAGAGAGAGAACGAGAGAGAGAGAGAGAGAGAGAGAGAGAGAGAGAACGAGAGAGAACGAGAGAGAACGAACGAGAGAGAGAGAGAGAGAACGAGAGAGAACGAACGAGAGAGAACGAGAGAGAACGAGAGAGAACGAACGAGAGAGAGAGAGAGAACGAACGAGAGAGAGAGAGAGAGAACGAACGAGAGAGAGAGAGAGAGAGAGAACGAACGAGAGAGAGAGAGAGAGAACGAACGAGAGAGAGAGAGAGAGAACGAACGAGAGAGAGAGAGAACGAACGAGAGAGA
>NC_140970.1:26997377-27062377 GCF_056783735.1 Eptatretus burgeri | reverse complement strand
GGGCCCCCACCAACGATGGCACAACCTCTTCTTTTAACTCTATTTGATGGATATGGTTCATTTTACGCAGTCTCACCACCACACTCTTTGACTTGTTTGCTTTGAACCCCATTATTGCCCCCACTCCATTGGCCTTTCCAGCCATTATCCATTGAACATACGATGGCTGCACCACAGTGACATAATCTATGAATACAAACATAGGCGATGATTCCTGATCCAGGACCAATTCCAATTCTCTCCCATGGTCTCCCGTTGCATGCGTTATAAACTCCATCACCAGCACAAACCAAATCAGCAAAATGGAACACCCGAAAGGATGCCTATTTCTAGCCTCTATCAGTCCATCGTTTATCTAACCGATATATTTATCCAGCTTAATCGCAATCTGACAAGGACCGGGCGTAGTGGCGTGCGCCTGTAATCCGGCTACTCGGAGGCTTGGGTTGGAGGATCACTTGAGGACGGGAGCTCTGCGCTGGGCCACGCTATGAGAGGGTGTATGGCAGCCCGGAATCATGGCGAAACCCAATCCTTATCCCTGTGTCGTAAGAGGCGACCAGGGTTGCGTCAGGAAGGGCATCCGGCGTAAAACCTGTGCCAAATCAGAATGCGGATCATAACGGATGATCCGCTGTGGCGACCCCTAACGGGAGCAGCCGAAAGACGAACAACAATCGCAATCTGACAAGGCAGGAGCACTTATTGCTGCCCCCTGTGGGCATGTGTAGTATACTACAACTGGAAAGTTATTAATCCATAGGGAACCCCCCCCCCAACATTTACAGACATGTTTATGGCTGTTGGCCCACCATCAGTGTGGAGCAGCCCCCCCCGACTCTCCCTGAGATGGATTGAAATGGCTGATGTAAATATTGTTATGGACCTTAGAATTTAGTACATGCATGACAATTACATAAAAATTTTTTTCAAAGAATCATTTAATCTATCTATAATTCCAGCAAAGTGTGTGTGTTTGTGTGTGTGTGCCTGTGACCGCTGTTTCTCGAAAACCACTGGTCCGATCCAATTGAAACTTGCCAGGTATATTTCTGGGGACCCGAGGATGTGCCTTTTCAAGGTTTGATATCACTGAACAACAAATTTTTTTTACTGGAGATGTGTAAAGTGATTTAGACTAATTTGGGTACGCTGATTTCAAAAATCATAACCGTTTTGCTGTATCACGTCAGGAGTTTCAGTAACAGAAATATTCCCATTGCCTAGAAGTCAGGATTTCAATGAAATTTACAAAAATTCATTTATTCATTTATTTCATCATGAATGCTTCAAAATTATAGAAATTACAGAAAACTCCACTAGAATGTAATTAAAAATGCTTTAGGCATTTGGCTTTGCGTTTGTGCTGCTCTGTGTCAGTTTCACGATGCAGGAACCAGCAGAAATCGCCCATCATGTTCGGGTTGTGCCGCCCTTGGTAACGCGTCTCCATGAGTGAAATCTCTTGGTGGAATCGCTCGCCGTGCTCGTCTGAGACTGCTCCCAAGTTGTCAGGGAAGAAGTTCAGGTGCTGGTGTAGGAAATGGATTTTCAGGGACATCCTGGAGCCAAGTTTCCTGAAGGAATCCAGCAGCTGCTGCACTATTTCTTCATAGTTGTCCGCGCGCTCGTTCCCCAAGAAGTTGTCCGTCACAGCTTTGAAGCTCCTCCACGCTGCCAGCTCTTTGGGGTTTAGAGTTGTCGGAAAAGTTTCGTCCTTCATAATCTGTCGGATTTGCGGTCCAACAAAGACACCAGCCTTGATCTTGGCCTCTGACAAGGTGTTGCCAAACTTTTCCTTGAGGTATAAAAACCCACGCCCATTCAGATCCATTGCCCGTACAAAACTTTTCATCAAGCCGAGCTTTATGTGGAGTGGTGGAAGGAAAACCTTGGCTGGGTCGACAAGGGCGACATGCTTCACGTTGTGTCGACCAGGTACATGCTCTTTTCGCTCTTCCCAATCTTTCTTCGTCCAGTGATTCTTGTCGTCTCTGCTATCCCAGAGACAAAGGAAGCACATGTATTTCGTGTAGCCTGACTGCAGCCCTAACAACAGCGCCACCACTTTCAAGTCTCCGCAGATGTGCCAGTTGAAGTCATTGTACTTGATGGAATCAAGCAGCTGCCGCATAGTCTCATAGGTCTCTGTCATGCCGAACGCGTGAGCCAGTGGGACTGATGGTTTCTCGTTGCCATTGTGGAGCAAAACAGCCTTCAAGCTGTTCTTCCCCGAGTCGACGAAGAGGCACCAGTCTGCAGGATCGTGATCACACCCAAGTTCTTTCAACAGACCGTTGATGTCACTGCAGAATGTCATCGTGTCTTCCATCTCAAAGAACTCAGCCATGTCTCTGTGACGTGCTCTGAACAAGGATATCTTGGTGTTAGGTTCAAGTAGATTCCACTGCTGCAGCCTTGATCCAAGCAGCTCTGCCTTCGCCTTTGACAGCGAGAGATCTCTTACAACATCATTTAAGTCTCCCTGGTTCAGAAGGTGTGATTCTTGAGTGTCGGGTTCAAAAGGTTCATCATCACCATCCTCTTCACCACTGCTTACAGCTATGTTCTGATCAGCTGGAGGTGTTGGAACGGGGTTCTCGTCATCATGAGGCACAGGTTTACGAGCAGAGACGCAGTCAGCGTACTTGATGTGACCTTTATTCTTCTTGTTGAAGCCGGCGATGCTTGTGCAGCAGAAATAACAATCATCATGATGATTCTGCGGCTCACGCCATATCATGGGCACCGCAAATGGCATGCTCGCGCGCTTGCCCACCAACCACTGAGTCAAGGTTGTGTGACAGCTTGTGCAGCAGATGTGTGGTGCCCAGCTCTGTTCTTGGTCCCCACCTTACACCCGAAGTAGTGAAAGTAGGCGGCCTTCATTTTCACTGCTGTAGATATACTTCGCTGTTGATCTTTTTTGGTATACCGACCACAGACATAACAGAAGTTGTCAGGATGATTGGTACAGGAACGCCTACTCATTTTTATCTGAAAGAAAGAAATATAACACAAGTTAACAACAATTGTACGAAATAGACATGTTAAAGACATATGTAAATTTCATTGAAATCCTGACTTCTAGGCAATGGGAATATTTCTGTTCCTGAAAATCCTGACGTGATACAGCAAAACGGTTATGATTTTTGAAATCAGCGTACCCAAATTAGTCTTAATCACTTTACACATCTCCAGTAAAAAATTTTTTTTGAAATTTGTTGTTCAGTGTATTAATCGGACAAGTGGTTCCCAAGTTATGGCCATTTATTTACCAACCAATGACAGGACACGTGCTGCGTCGGCGTGGCCGTTGGGGAAAGGGCGCCATTTAGTTACCAATGACAGGACACGTTGCTGTGTAGGCGTGGCTGTTAGGGAAGAGATCCTCAGCCGCGTTCCCCATTATGGGTTACAACGTACGGACTTCCGGATAGTGATGACTTACTGTATTCTAATAATTTCTCGATTTCTTATGCGCATTTATAGATAAACACAATGCCCCAATCCAGTCATCGTTTATGAGAGTGAAGGAACGACCTGTGTGGTTGTTTGAAAGTTTTTCTTTTTGTTTTTGCACGTACGGCCACGCGAGAGTGTAGGAACGGCCTTTGTGGTTGTTGTTTCTGGCACGCGGTTTGAAAGTTTATTATTTTAATTTTTTTTGCACGTACGGCCACTCACGTACGGGCACGCACGTACGGCTATGCACACACAGGCATGCAAAAGCGAAGGAACGGCCTGTGTGGTTGTTGTTTCTGGCACGCGGTTTGAAAGTTATTTATTTATTTATTTATTTAAATATGTATATATATTTTTTGCACATACGGCTATGCACGTACGGGCATACACGATGATTTATAATGTTAGTTAATTGTGAATTGTGTTGGTGATCGTAGTAAAACAGACAGTGGTATGATGACGAGCCCTGGCAGGTAAGAGGCTGCCTCTACATGCTTGTACTTGGACACCAGGTCAGCCATGTGATTGGCCCTTGAAGGGGGTTGGTGGGGGAGGGGGGCATTAGCTGTGGTGGCCTGTGCTGTTTAAAAAACAAAAACAAATACATATCATGCAGAAACCGTTTTTGTAACATGGTGTCAGAATGGAATTCAAACATTGATATTATGATGCATATAAATGACGTATCCACGTAATGGCGACTCGGTGTTGGGGGTGCACAAGAGGGGATATACCTGATCCTGTTGCTCACCTGTACATTGTACAAGTATGATGGAGATGTTTTGATTCGTATTCGTGACGGGATGGATTGTGAGTACAAGCCCATACTTCTGTGTTCACCTGCTGGAGTCTTGAGGGGGAGCGGCTGCACACCCAGAGTGCGTTGCCGACCTGGTCCTCAAACATGCTGGTGCGCTCGGAAGAGGGGAAAACGTGCAGGCATATTGATACGATTTCGTACACGTTCTCTTCACCTTCTGCTCCCTGCTATGTTTTTTTCCTAATGTTCATTCCTTGAAGAACAAAATTGACAAACTATTCTATTTGGTGCAAATGAAACAGGATTTTTCAGGATTGCTCCGTGTACTGCTTCACTGAAACATGGCTTGATGCTTCTACCCTCAACTCTACTGTTCTTATGCTTGGCTATCTATATCTATATAATACTAAAACTCTCATCATGTATGTATGTATGTATGTATGTTCCCGAAATACAGCCAAAACGGTACACGATAGCTCAAAAATTTAAGGGCTACCAAACTCACCATTCTCCTGCCGTGAGCAGTATCAAGTTTCGTTCAAATCCGGCAACAAAAAAATTATTAAAAAAATAAATTCCCGATTCAGTCAAGTACTCTTCGGGAGAATTTGATCAATGCAAACAACCTCAACGGTATAGTTCGCTGGAGCTTTTTATTTTTTTATTTTTTTTGAAATGATTTTTTTTATCAACCGCTGTCACAACAGGAACCCAACGGGTTCACGGGTCGTCTAGTACACTCCATATGCTTGGTGTTGGCTTAATGGTTATGCTGGTGGGCTTGTGATCCGAGGATCCTGAGTTCAAATCCCACTCAGCTGTTGAGATAATACCAGGTGGGGTTGACTCTGCCTGTCATCCTTCCGAGGTCGGCAAAATGAGTGCCGGCTTGCCGGTATCCTGTGTCGGGAGTGGTGACCCATCCAGGATAGCCCAGGAGACTGCTTAGGCAGCAGCAACACTCTGCACAGAGTATGGTCCCAATGGATTGGATTGGATACACTCCATAGAGCTGATTTTTTTTTTTTTTTGATTGTGTTGGTAAATCCAAGGGAGGTGGAGTGTTTTATGATAAACCAAAGGTGGTGCAATGATACCGGTGTTTTATCCACGCTTTGCACCTCTCATATTGAAACACTAACCATCAAGCGCAGACTGTAGTACATGCCTCGAGAGTTCTCCTCACTTGTATCGATGTCTGTGTACATTCCTCCACAGGCACATGCTCCGACTGCTCTCGGGGTGCTTGCTGATCATGTGATTTCAATTGAGAACTCTTTCCCTGATTGTCATGTTCTCGTTCTCAGAGACTTTAACCACACTACGTTGGAACCAGAGCTCCCAAAGTATAAACAGCAAGTGAAGTGTTCGACCAGAGAGGGTAAAACGTTGGATCTGTGCTACAGTACGTTCAGCGATGCTCATCATGCTGTTTCCCGTGCGCCGCTCGGCTTTTCTGATCACTCCATGAGTTACCTGATAGCAGAATCTTACCGGCAGAAGCTTAAAACTGCTAAACCGCAGATTCGCATTGTTGAATGTTGGCACCAGGATTCCATTCAACAATTACAAGGTTGCTTTGATTGTACTGATTGGGTCTCTTGCTGGTGTCTGTGTTGACTTGCTCGACTACAATGATGTAGTCACGTCATATGTTCATTTTTGCGAAGACCTCTGCTTCCCAACCAAGAAGATCAAATCATGGGCAAATGACAAAGCATGGTTTAAAAGTGGTCTTAGGGCAAAGCTGAAAGTAAAGGAAGCGGCACACGAGTGACGATCGAGTTCTGTACAAGAAAGCTAAATATGATGTGCAGAGGGAGAGTCGCAGGGCAAAATCAGAGTATAAACAGAAGCTGGAGAACCAGTTCTTAACTAATCATGGTCGAGCTGTTTGGCAAGGTCTTCGGAATATTCCTCTTCATGAGGAGAAGAATCGTGTCACGTATGTTGAAGACCCCAAGCTTCCCGACAGCTTGAACGAGTTCTTCAGCCGATTTGATCGCCAGAATACCGCCCCTGTTGCAGTTTCTTTCCCGGTTGCTGATTCACTGCTTCCTCAGCCTTTTACTGCGGAGGAAGCTGAAGTGAGGTATCTTTTCAGGACACACACTATCAGAGAAGCAGCTGGTCCTGATGGTGTTTCCACTGCAACACTTCAGCATTGTTCACAACAGCTCTCCTCTGTTTTGCTTGTATTTTCAACAGTTCTTTGCAACAGTCTATTGTGCCTCTGTTTTTAATCTTCTTTTATTATCCCTGTCTTAAAGAAATCGAAGATGATAATGCTCAACGGTTAGAGACCTGTGGCTCTCACCTCAGGAGTTATGGAGGTGTTTGAGCGTTTGGTTCTCAAGCACCTTAAGTCTATCACCACCTGTCGGTTTGATCCTCTTCAGTTTGCCTATTGGGAAAATTGTTCGGTTGATGATGCTGTTATGCTTTTAATACCATTATCCAGTCCCTTGGCGTTCCTCCCTCAATTTGCGACTGGATTTTGGATTTTCTCCTCAACCAATCACAAGCTGCAAAAATTAAACGAAGTTGTCCGAGACTATTTTCTTTAATACTGGTGCTCCACAAGAGTGCGTGCTGTCACCTTCTCTATTCCCTCTTCACCGATGATTGGGTGTCTCATCATGAGTCTGTGCAGTTCGTGAAGTTTACCGACAACAAGACCATCGAGGGCATTATCGTGAATTCTGATGAGTCAGAATACCTTCAGGAAGTTATTGGGTTTGTGTCATGGTGCAAACACAACAACCTCGAGCTGAACACTCAAACACTAAGGAGATGGTTGTTGACTTTGGTAGGACGAAAAGTTCAGTTGAGCCTCTTACCATCAATGGTGAGGTTATTGGAGTTGTTGACTTCTTTAAAACTTATGTACAACCATGACCAGTTGTTTAAAGTGGGACCACAACACATTATTAGGAAAGCTCAGCAACGCCTCTACTTCTTGCGGCAGCTAAAGAAGTTTGGCCTTCGCAGGGAGATTCTCATCCAGCTTTATCAGGCTATTATAGAAAGTGTATTGACTTTTTCTGTGCGGGTGCATGTGCGCGTGCGCGTGCACGTGCATGGATGGGATGGCAGCTGCACCCAGCAACAGAAGCTTCGGCTCCAGAGGGTTGTGCGCACTGCTGGTAGGATAGTTGGATGTGCGTTACCTACTTTGGCTTCAATTTATACAGAGCATTCTGTGAATAGATCGAGGAGGATGGTCTCTGATTCCTCACATCCAGCTCATGTCCTGTTTCAGCTTTTGCCATGTGGGAGGCGATACATGTCACTTGGGTGTCAGATAAATCACTTGAGGAATAGTTTTTTATTGTCCTGTCCAACTCGATTACCACATAATCAGCGGTCTTCTGTTTCTGTTGACTTTTTTTTGTGATGTGGTGCTACTGTTTGGATTGTTGCTGAATTCTCGGATGGGGAGAGGGGTCGGCGTGCTATTCATTTGCAGTCTCATTATTATCTAAGAAGATGGTATTGAACGGTTTATTTATGTTCATCAAGTGTATGGTTATGTTGTGCGAGTAGGCTCGGCTTTTTGGTTAGGCGGGGGGAGAGGAGGGTGAACACTCGGGATTGTATCTTTCTAATTCTGTCAATTTTTGACTTTTGTTGTGCTTGTGATTGTTTTGTTGTGCTCGTGATTGTTTTGTTGTTGGTCTAGCTCGAGTTTATTTTGAATTCGGTTTTATCATCTCATGTATTCTGGTGGACTTTTCTGATGTGTATTATTTATTTATTGTCATTGTACGTGTGACCAACACCAAGACACATACCATGTGTTTAAATTGCGCTTGGTGAAATAAAGTTGTTCTTCTTTTTCTTCTTCTTCCATGGTGTGTGGACAGATGTAAATAATCTCAATGAAAAGTAGCACCTTGATCCGGATATTCAACAATCTAATCGATTTGTTCTTGTCACATGTCCTTGTTCACCCAATTTTATCTGAATCCGTGCGCAACTTCTTGAGATATGTATGATTGTTGCTCACAGAAAGACAAACGGATGGGTGAAAACATGAAGGTGGATGGAGGTGAAATTAAAAATAAAGAAAAATTTAACTTGTAAATCGTTTTATTGTTTTCTTAACGAAAAACTCGAGGTGAATGAAAAATTTGGATTTCTAATGAATGTTTTGATAATTCCTCCTTTCACTGTTCTCACCCCACCAATCCCTCTCTCCCTAATGAACCCCCTTTTAGTGAGTTTCCACCACAGCCTGCCTTGCAGAAGCTTTTGTTTTCTGCCACGCTCTCTCACTCTCCCGAACTACTGCAGCGCCTCAACCTCCATCGTCCACGGCTCTTCTCGGCGATAGGAGATCAGGGGAGTTCTAAAGTAACAAAGGAGAAAAACCTCAATGGAAAAAGCAAGGAAGGTCTATTTGCCTTCCCAGAGGAGTTGGTGGTGAGTACTTGATCGCCATTTGTGCTAATTTGCATATCTATATATTACTAAAACTCTCATCTTGTATGTATGTATATATGTTCCCGAAATACAGCCAAAATGGTAAACGATAGCACAAAAATTTTAGGCCCACCTTACTCGCCATTCTGCTGCGGTGTGCAGTATCAGGTTTCGTGAAAATCCGGCAACGAAAAAATTATTAAAAAATAAATTCCCGATTCAGTCAAGTACTCTGGTGGAATTTGATCAATGCAAAGAACCTCAGCGGTATAGTTCGCTGGAGCTATCTTTATTTTTTTTTATCAACCGCTGTCACAACGGGAACCCAACGGGTTCACGGGTTGTCTCATGTAATCTTAAAAGCCAAGCCCTTCCTTTTGCCATAAGCCTCTCCCGTTTGGCCATATTCCACTCTTACTTTGGCCTTAAACTCCTTTTCCAGCCATGTGCATCCCCCCCTCAAACCAACCTCCCCAATTATTATTTTTCTTGTGACATTTGAGGTATTGGTGTGATTATAAATTTTTCAACTTCTCCAATGCACTGATTTCACTGCAGGAGTTCATTGTTCCTGTGAGATTAAATGACAAGCCGCTTGTACTGCTGTACCTTCTGCTCAAAGAACACTGCTACCCATTGCTCTGCTTTTGCAATGCCCGTGACACTGCACACAGGTAACCTTCAGCAAATGGACAGTTCCAGTTTCCTAAATGCCCTTTTTGTTGTACTTCACGTGCAGCTCTTCCCTGTGGGGTTTTAGTGTAGGTTAATGTACTTGTGCTGAGATGTTCTGAACATCTTCACGCTGCATCCGTGTAACAGTGTATAGATGTGCCAGGTGCGAATGCATAATGATGTCTTTTTAAATTATTTTTTATTTATGGAAATTGCCCCAAACAAGGCATGAAGCCACTTTAAGTAAGGCTAAGGGAAGGTTAGATAAAGATAAGGACAAAGAAAAACAAAATAAATGAAAGAGAAAAATAAGAAAACATCAAAGACACAGGAAGTAGCAGAAGTCAGGTGAAATGTGATGCAACCTCAAAGATGTAAGAAGTAGAAATTGACATTCCTCTTAAGGCTGGACAGATTGTACGACAACGGGAAGCATGTTACAGGTAGTGAATTCCAAAAACGAGACAACACGAGGGATAAAACTATCTGCATGGTCTTTCGTTCTGCATTTTGGATCAACTATAGTGCATGAGTGTGTATGGAAAACTGAGTCTTGTGTCCAAACACTCGTACAGGAGCAACCAAGTTAGAAAGTCCAGCAGAACATTTGCCATGAAAATATATGGAGAATAAAAACAAAGTGGAAACTGACTGACGGTGAGAGAGAGGTGGAAGAACTGAACCCATCTCCGCACCAACCAGGTTAACGATGCGTTTCTGGAGCCGATCAAGTAAAGATAAGTGACAGGCTGGTGCTCCAGCCCAAATGTGGCAACAGTACTCCATGAGGCGATGTATAGTTGTCTTGTACAGGTACAAAGCAGCATCAAGAGGTAAATGCCTCTGTTCTCAATGAAAACGACAAACTTGCTTGGAAGCAATCTTGGCAACACTATAAATGTACTTATCCCAATGGAAGTTAGACGAGATCTCCAGACCAAGAAGTCGAAGCTCAGATGATTCTGTTAAGGTTGAAGACCCCATGTGCACAGAAGGGAAAGACCTGTTTTTGGAGTGAGACATCAACAATTTAGTTTTCTTTGCATTGAAGGTTACCAGCCAATCATGCCTCCAATTCAGTACATTCTTTAAATCATTGTCCAGTGAGACTCCATCCTCATTACGAGTAGTGTTGAGTGAATCAGCAGATGGACAGTGAAGGGAGGAGTCATCAGCATACATGGCTAGCTGAGAGAACATTGATATAAACAAGGAACAGAGTGGGACCAAGGACAGAGCTATGTGGAACACCGGAATTGATGGAGCAAGTCAGAGAAGATTGATCCGCAAGTACCACCTTCATCTTGCGATTTGTAAGGAAAGCCTAAATGATTGAATGTATCATTCCAGATACACCATACAACTAAAGCTTGTGGGGCAGACCCTTGTGCCACACTTTATTAAAGGCTTTTAAGATATCCAAAGCAACTACTCAAGCTTCACCCTTGAGCTCTATAGCCCTGTTTAAATGATCCGCAATTAAGGATAGCAGATCACCAGTCGAGCGAGAATGACGAAAGACAGACTGGCAGTCATTGGGAAGTTAATCGTCCTCCAGATGGCCGAGTTGTTTATTGATGAAGCATTCAAATACCTAACTTATTACAGGAAACAGGCTAATGGGGTGATAGTTACTTGGCTCAGAATGCTCACCAGCACCCATGAAAACAGGGACAACAGAAGCCACTTTCCAGGATGAAAGAAACACTGAAACAGACAAGCACAGGTTGTATAGCTTGGCAAGAATCAATGACAGTTCAGGACAACACATTAAATACAATCACAGGAATTACATCAGGACCAGTCGTTTGAGGCATCTCAAGTACGAGTAAGTCTGACACCTTTTTAGGAGTGATAATAGGGTTGGGCATACAACCATACTTTTTTTGAAAGGAGTGTTTTTTATGGCAAAATTTCACTCTGATCACGAATCCGTTGAACTTTTTGACCTAGGATGATGTCTTCGGTTGGTAAAATGCAAAAAATCAAAATGACCACCAAATTAACCCACTTTTCAGGTAAAATTTGATAATTATGGCTTACGAGGGCATGTAATATTAGGGTTGGGCACACATCGACTTTTTCTCTGTTGTCCCGTTATAAGGGGTTTTTTTACGGCCATTTTTCACGCTGATCACGAATCCGTTGAGATTTTTGACCGAGGATGATGTCTTACTAAGATTATTACATGCCCTAGTAAGCCATAATTATCAAATTTTACCTGAAAAGTGGGTAAATTTGGTGGCCATTTTGATTTTTTTGCATTTTACCAACCTAAGACATCATCCTCGGTCAAAAATTTCAACGGATTCGTGATCAGCATGAAAAATGGCCGTAAAAAACACTCCTTTCAACGGGACAACAGAGAAAAAGTCGATGTGTGCCCAACCCTAGTGATAAATGGAATAGGAATATCAGTCTATCCAAGCTGGAAAAAATCAGGAAGAAGGTGTCCCTGATCATTGAGGGTAGAATTAGAAAAGAGATGAAGCCTTATCCAGAGGCGAATTACAACTTCAGATCAATGGAAGGGTGAAGGTATGGAAGATTTATTGTGGTTGAGTACACTGTTGGCAATCTGCCAAAAGTCTCAGCCAAGTCGCTGAGTCGCAATGGAATTGGCTACCGAAGCTGCATATTGCTGCTCAACATCCTGAAGCACTTTTTCAGGAAATACTTGCTTTATGGAACAGACATTTGGACTCCAGAGACCCTTGCACATGGTACTGCCTGAAATAGTGGTTGTGATGAGCAATTGCTGATGCACAAGCCGGAGTGAATCTGGATAGGAATGAACCTTCACTTGATAGATACGTGAGGGAATATAAATCTCCATACCAGTACAAATTCATTGGGATATTTCCTCGGCAGCCATATTCGGACCAAGACTAAAAGCTGAGGTCCATGGCACATCAGCAAGAAATGAATGAAATCTGTCCCAATCCACTTTCCCAAACTGAAACAGTGCGGTGAAAAGGATGCACTGGAGTTGAGAATGAGGAGAAAGAGACACAAACAAAAACAGTGGAATGATCTGAGTTACCAACTGGAGGCAGGACATCAGCAACACAGTCACCAGAGTTAGAACACAAAAAGAGATCAAGCAAGTATCTTCCATCAGAGACATGGTCAGGGATATGAGTGGGAAAAGAAACGATTTGGGTGAGATTTTGAGAGACTGAGAAATTATAGGTATTGATACCAGGAGTGTCAGTATTATGAGTGTACCAGCCATTCCTTGTGGTGAACGTTGAAGTCACCAAATACCATGATGTTTGCAGAAGGGTGGAGTAATATAGCCCTGTCAATGCTGTGAGATGGCATTGAACACGGCACAAGAGGGAAAGGAAGCTGAGTGATACAGAGAGAAGAGATATGTTGTTGAATGCAGGAGAGAAAGGTGGAAACACAAACTCGTGAGAGCTACTTTCAAGAGAATTTTCATGAGCTGAAGGTAGAATCCTCAACATAGATACCAAGACCATGAGAAGGAGGGTGATCAAGTCTGTGAAAAATGTAACCAAGTACCTTGAAAGAAACGGAGGAGATGCCACTGTCCAACGGACACTCGTATAGAGCCAGCAGGTCAGGTGAGTTAAGCTGAACAAAATATTGGAGAAAAGTTGGAGCGAAAGCCCCTGACATTGGAGAAACAAATATTAAAAGCATTTGAGCGTCGCAGTGCACGTGCAGGTGGAGATCTGTTAATCTTAGATTGTATAACCATATTATCAGTGATAAAACATTGAAAGGTCGTAAACGAGCCGAACGGGGAAGAAGAATAAGAAGACGACGTCAAAGTTACCCAAACAAATTCACAAGTTCGTCTAAGAGATTCAATGGGGTTCCACAAATTCAGGCGAACACATTGTCGTAACAATGCCACTCTGCCTCAGGAATGCAAAAATGGCTGCACGGACCACCCCCATGCATGTCCAGGGGAGTACAACCATTTTGACATTTTACACCTGTTATTACCAAAGAGTTCGGGATCCTCTACTACCAGGCAGTCATGACCTGCAACATGTTTATTTCCGGTACCCTTCAGAGACAATTAATCAAATCCCACATGGAGTCCTGGACAAGAAAGATGCAGAATAATTGACACTAGAAATGGCAGAATAGAAGAAAAGAGAGAATAGAAAGAGGAAGAAGAAGAGGACTAGGAAGAAGAAAATGATGGAAGAAGACAAGGACAATATATGATGAAGAAGAAGATTGGCTGGTGCCATTTTCCTAGTCCCGAAACAAAGAAAACCCTCTTCACAACTGGTCCAGGACAAGGTTGTGCATGGATGGATGATGTCACTGTTAAATACCAAAATTTCATACAACTTTGAGGTATAAATGTAGCATTAATTACCACATAATAAAATGGGTGGGGGTTTTCATCTCGGGGAGGAAATCTTTCTGGGATGGAATTTTTGTTTTTTCCAATAAACAAATAGAAATCGCATTCTGCATCTGCTTCATCCTGTGGCCTCTTTGGCCAGAAATGATATGAAAGCCACAGGTTGAGTACTTTCTGTCCTGAAGCCTGGTGCAGTGCGCGAGCCAAATGAGTATCATAATTAGTTTGCCACATGATTAGAGGTTCACTGCTTTGAGGTTTTCCTCATAGCTGATGTTGGGTTTTCAGATGTTGCGATTGACAAGGCTTGTATTTTGACATTAAGGGTACTTGAAAGAACATCCTCATTCAGCTGACAACCTTTAAAATTGCCACTAGTCTGGGGAGTGTGGCAGTCTGTCATTGTTCATTTCGTTTTTTTGAAATAGATGTTCAACAACCTTGAAAGTGCACTGTGAGCCTTTTTTGTTGCAATAAAGCAACGCATCCATTCTGACCAAGTCGCATGACTACGTATTTATTTTACAGGACGGTGTGGATGAGTGAACGGTGTGCTTGCCAGGACTCTGAGCTTCTTCCGTAGCCATGTTTGAAAGGAAATATTTAAGTCAGTATTACCTCGGTGCCCAAACCTATCAGCTGTGAAAGCTCCGACAAACATGAAGAAAAATTCATATCCCTTTTTAAAATGTTTGGTACATTTGGAAAACCTTCATCATTCGGGGGAAACATTTTGATCTGTGCCAATAATTCCGTTTTCTCTCAAACTCGTCAAAGGATCACAAAATCTGTTATCATAATCATTGTAACGAATATCACCCGTGTAATGGTTTTAGGCTGTTTGTACCGATCATTATGAAAAGTCTCCCGACAGGATGGTGCTGAAGTAGCAGGCTTATCTTTGAACCGTTTAGTCTGGGTTCAATTCCTGACCTGACTATAAACTGGAGAATTTGATTGATTTCCAGCTGGTATTGCATCAATGAGTGCACCCTCCCTCAAATGGCCATTTAAACCGGGTGTCCCATCTGCTAGTTTTAGCTGGGAGACCTTAAAGATCCCACGGCGTCTTTTCATTTTGTTATTGCTGGCATGCTGTCCAAATTCCTACCACTACCTACAGCCATGATGTAAATGGGAGAAGATAATTTTATGAAAAGTTTGGTTAATATTAGGAGTTACATTGGCCAAGTTTGTTTGCCTGCTGTCCCTCCTCACTGTTTCCACCTTGACAGGTTGTACCTGTTGATGCAGTTGTATGGAGGTGTAACAGTGGCAGAGTTCTCGTCCAAGCTCTCTGCGGGCGAGCGAGAAAGAACTTTACGACTCTTTGTAAAGGGTAAAATACAGCTGTAAGTACTGTCACCGTCTGCTGATGAAGTTTGCTGTGAATACACCAAACACAATTGGGCAAGTTTTTCTGTTAATCCCACTTTGCCCTTTCCTTAGTCTTGTCTGCTCTGACGCCGCGTCACGGGGGCTGGACGTCCGTTGTGTCGGTTTTGTCCTTAACTATGATGCACCGGATTCACTTCAAGGATACGTGCACAGGTAACTCAGTACCATTCTCTTACTGGAGGACAAGTCTGTATTGACATATTGAGCCTATCATATGTCAGAGTTTTTGCTGATGGCTAAGTGGACATGCGATGCGATGTACGCAGAGTTGGCCGGACAGCGAGAGCAGGAAGCTCTGGAGTAGCATATACGTTGCTGTTATCTGCACAGGTGATGTATCTTTTCCCATCTCTACCTTCACAAAGTTGGAGTCTCTCTTTCAGCTAACTTCTCCAATGCACTTTTCTTCTTTTGGTCTCCTGTGTTCAGTTTTTTTTTTTAATTCTAAATTTTGTCATATAATTACAGATGTGAAGCAAAACCTCACCCATTTTCCTTGTATGCAACTCCATAAGCTCTGAAACCATTCTAGTTATGTAACCTCATTAAATTATTAACCTCCACCATCGAAGATGGATGGAGGTTACTGTTTTCACCCCTTTTTGTTTGTTTGGGAACAGTATTACGGAAAAACTCCGACGGATTTCGACGAAACTTGGTGGGGGTGGGGGGTTAGGTCTGGTCCAAGGATCATGCCATTAGATTTTGGACTTGGTCCAAAATCCAATATGGCCACTATGGTGGCCAATTTGAAAAAATATTTGAATTTTTTTTTTGCATTTCTACTTGTTTTAAGTGATTGCCAACCCCCCCCCCCCCAAAAAAAATAAAATTGCTAGAGAAAAAAGTTTTGCAACTTTTTTTCAACAAAATTTCGATTTCTTTTTTTTTGCATTTCTACATGTTTTAAGTGATTTCCAACCCCCCCCCAAAAAAAATTGTTAGAGAAAAAAAAAAATTTCAAATTTTTTCAACAAAATTGATTTTTTTTTTTTTTGCATTTCTACATGTTATAAGTAATTTCCAACAAAAAACATGCCAAAATTATAATTGCGGCTGACTTTGGAACTTCAGGTGGATATACCCACGTAAAATCAATTTCTATCTCAAGGAATCTAGTTATGACGAATGAATTGAGTATGTAAAAGTAAAAGGAAAAGTTGCAAACTATAACTCTGAGCACTATTGACATCAAATTGAATGAATAGGATATCAGGTTCACTTGAGTGACCGAGCAGAATTGGCGGCGGAGGTTTTGCACTCTACCGAGTGCTCCCCCTCTAGTTTGCCTCTTTACCAGTATTGGCACCTGCACTTCTGCATTTGTTGAGTTATTGCACATGCTCCATAATTTCAGGGAGAGCCTTATTCCACCCCACCCCCCTTGTTTAGATTACTGAATTCCGTCTAATGTTGAAGGAAGTCGGAGGTCGAAACCCGCAGAAGCAAATCCTGTCTCCAAGCCAACTTTCTCCATTGGTACCACAGTACAAGGAGGCTCTTGCCAAGCTTCAACAAGAACTCTCGGCAAGTTACTTTGGTGAAGTTTATCCTGAACAAGATAAACATCCGACAAAAGTTATAATCTCGTGCTTAAGCTTCCCAATTTACGATAACTGTAAACCTTTTTAACTTAGAGCTCATTCTCATCACTAATTATTGATTTAAGTCATATAGCTGCTTGTAGAATGCAAGCACAACCCACTTCATCAACAATATAAAACTTATTTATTACGTCTGCATGTTGTATGCACTCAGGTGGTTGCTTGCAGTATGTAAGCATGCCCCACCAGCACATGTACATCATTGCCTTTTTAACCTTCCCCCAAATTTACTAACATTCACCTCCATTAAATTCATTCAATCCCCATCTTCTCACTTGTATAAGAGTCTTCCCAATTATGCTACTTCTTCCTTTCCTCGAGATTTGGTGCCCCCATAATACTCTCTTCCCATGTCTACCTTTGAGCTTTCACTACATCCACTAACCCCCCCCCCCCCATTACTTCTTCCAACCCCATCATTCTAACCTGTGACTGAGACTCCACACCTGTATAAAGCACCCTATTTTGTGAGTGAAACTATTGTCTGTTTTGTTGGTTATAACTACATGTTTGCATTAATGCATCAGAACATGCTATTGAAGTTGGTATCTTTCACAGAAAAGTAAAATAAGGGTTAAAGCATTTTAAAAGGGACGCAGCTGTAATGTTGGAACATTTCCTTTTCTCTGGTATGAGAAAAAGTTACCAGATTAGACTAAAAAGTTTCTTCTGTCTGGCTCCTTCCTTGTCCTCATTAAAAGCTGTAGGATTAAAATTGCACTCAAACATAGATTAATGCTGTGGATTATTCTTTACAGACAAGTGATCAAGTTGTTTTGAATTAATCCGAATCTATCTTGGCTTTTTGAGAAGATTACGACATCACCAATGGTGTGTATGTCTATTGACAGGGCGAGCAGAAAGAGAGACAACAGTGGTGAAGATAAACTGCAAATTGGAGTGATGAACCAACTTTAAACTCACTTCATCTTCAATCCCTTTTAACGTGCAACATTTCTCCACTTCCATGTTCGTCCACCATACCCTGATTCAATTTGAGTACATTGACCAGAATGTAAATCCATTGTTTATTTAAAAAAGCACTCTTTGAAACACACCGTGGGAATTTCCTCAACCCACAAGGCAAGCCAAGGATTTGAGCAATATTGCCTGTGGTATTTCTGAAAGACGCTGCTCGTTGCACAGGTCACTGTTGAACAGTTCAAACAGCTCAAGCTGGTGCTGGTGGCAAGAACTGATGTCACAGGAAGTAATCGGCAACAGGTTGCTTTGATGGAATTCCTCTTGCTTCTTGAGGAGCTGCTTCAAATATGGTGAACTCTCTCTGCAAGTTCTCCAACAACTCCAGGATGGCTGCGACGTTACCACAGCTAGGAATGAAAATGGTTGCAGGTTAGAAATTTTACTGCTCTGAAATTCTCACCCACCTGCTACTTTACCACAGTTAGTTTTACCAAAGTGAAACGTTTTCAAACAATGGGCATGTAGTAAAATAAACTTATTGCATTTGAACTAAAATCATGGGACACCTTTTCATTTGAGAATTCCCCACACATGCCTTTGTGCATAGCAAAGCTGTTGGGGTTGAATTCAATAAACAAGCTGAATACCATGAATGACTGACGTTGAATGAAAGCTGATTACCAAATGATGTTGATACTTGGGCAGCTGATTACCAGACAAGAAAAGAAAATGACAAGAACGAATACCATGAATGATCGGGTGTCAAATAAAAGTAGATTACTATATGATGTTGATGATACTTGCGCAGCCGATTACCAGACAATACAAGCTGAATACCATGAATGATCGCAAGGTCAAATAAAAGCCGATTACTAAATGATGTTGATAATACTTACTTTTGATAATACTGAACCTCATTATACTTTGGTGAAGTTAATCCTGAACTTACTTTGGTGAACCACCACCCTTAGTAGCAGTTAATTCTTTCACTCCTTTTCCCCCACTTCCATTTGTTACCTTTTTACGAACCTTGATGTTGCAAACGTTTGATGATAGTTATCTTCGCTTGCTCTTAATGTAGAAATGCATGGTTTCAATTTTTTTTCTTTTCTTCATAAATGTAACAAGAGGCCAGAAATCATTTGATTCTACGTAATGAATATGGGATGGTGAATGATTTCAGCAACAAAGTTGGTGACATTTGACTCTGCCAATGACGAAATCCAGAAGCAGACTCGTTTACTGTGTTGGAAATAGAAGTGGATTTTGCAGAACAGTACCGGTAGCAGTAGTTGGGCGCTGACCAAACAGTGAGCACAGTTTCCTGAAAGTGCCATTTGTAGCCCTCCATGACCAACTGGTGAGCCCGGCAAATCATGGAGATGTCGTTGGCTGCATTGAACTGAGAAACCACATCACTGCCGAACAGATAACCAGCTCCTCTAGGGCTGACTCCCCACCCAGTGGTGTCTGAGGATGACACATGCAATGGGTTTGTATAAACACATCACCACAAGCCCTACATAAATGCCTGAAGTATTTTAGTTTGTTTTTGGGGGGAGAGGGGGGAGGTGAAGGGGAGGGGGGGAGGTGAAGGGGAGGGGAGGTGGAGGTGAAGGGGAGGAGGTGGAGGTGAAGGGGAGGAGGTGAAGGGGAGGGGAGGAGGTGAAGGGGAGGGGGAGGTGAAGGGGAGGGGGGAGGTGAAGGGGAGTGGGGAGGTGAAGGGGAGTGGGGAGGTGAAGGGGAGGGGGAGGTGGAGGTGAAGTGGGAGAGGGGAAGGTGAAGTGGGAGAGGGAAGTGAAGTGGGAGGGAGAGGGGAAGTGAAGTGGGAGGGGAAGTGAAGTGGGAGGGGAGGGAGGTGAAGTGGGAGGGGGAGGGAGGTGAAGTGGGAGGGGAGGGGGAGGTGAAGTGGGAGGGTGAAGGGGAGTGGGAGGGGGAGGTGGAGTGGGAGGGGAGGTGGAGTGGGAGGGGAGGTGAAGTGGAGGGGAGGGAGGTGAAGTGGAGGGGGAGGGAAGTGGAGGGGGAGGGGGGAGGGGAGGTGAAGTGGAGGGGGAGGTGAAGGGGAGGGGAGGTGAAGTGGAGGGGGAGGTGAAGTGGAGGGGAGGTGAAGTGGAGGGGGAGGTGAAGTGGAGGGGAGGGGGAGGAGGTGAAGTGGAGGGGAGGGGGGAGGGGAGGTGAAGTGGAGGGGGAGGGGAGGTGAAGTGGGAGGGGAGGTGAAGGGAGGGGGAGGGGAGGTGAAGTGGGAGGTGGAGGGGGAGGGGAGGTGAAGTGGAGGGGGGAGGGGAGGTGAAGTGGGAGGGGGAGGTGGAGGGGGAGGGGGAGGTGGAGGGGGGAGGGAGGTGAAGTGGAGGGGGAGGGGAGGTGAAGTGGAGGGGGAGGTGAAGTGGAGGGGGGGAGGTGAAGGAGGAGGGGGAGGGAGGTGAAGTGGAGGGAGGGGGGAGGTGAAGTGGAGGGGGGAGGGGAGGTGAAGTGGAGGGGGAGGAGGTGAAGTGGAGGGGGAGGGGAGGGGAGGTGAAGTGGAGGGGGAGGGGAGGGGGAGGTGAAGTGGAGGGGAGGGGAGGTGGAGGGGGAGGGTGGAGGGGGAGGGAGGTGAAGTGGGGGGGAGGGGCAGGTGAAGTGGAGGGGGGAGGGAGGTGAAGTGGGGGAGGTGAAGTGGGGGGAGGGGCAGGTGAAGTGGAGGGGGGAGGGGAGGTGAAGTGGGAGGGGGAGGTGGAGGGGGAGGGAGGTGAAGTGGAGTGGGGAGGTAAAGTGGAGGGGAGGTGAAGTGGAGGGGAGGTGAAGTGGAGGGGGAGGGGGAGGGGAGGTGAAGTGGAGGGGAGGGGGAGGTAAACTGGAGGGGGAGGGGGAGGTAAAGTGGAGGGGAGGTAAAGTGGAGGGGGAGGGGGAGGTAAAGTGGAGGGGGAGGGGGAGGTAAAGTGGAGGGGAAGGGGAGGTGAAGTGGAGGGGGAGGGGGAGGTGAAGAGAGGGAGGTGAAGTGGAGGGGGAGGGAGGTGAAGTGGAGGGGGAGGGGAGGTGAAGGGAGGGGAGGTGGAGAAGGGAGGTGAAGTGGAGGGGGAGGGGAGGTGAAGTGGAGGGGGGAGGGAGGGGAGGTGAAGTGGAGGGGAGGGGGGAGGGAGGAGGTGAAGTGGAGGGGAGGGAGGTGAAGTGGAGGGGGAGGGAGGTGAAGTGGAGGGGGAGGGGAGGTGAAGTGGAGGGGGAGGGGAGGGAGGTGAAGTGGAGGGGAGGGAGGTGAAGTGGAGGGGAGGGGGAGGAGGGTGAAGTGGAGGGGAGGGGAGGTGGAGGGGGGAGGGGAGGAGGTGAAGTGGAGGGAGGGGAGGTGAAGTGGAGGGGGGAGGGGAGGAGGTGAAGTGGAGGGGGAGGGGAGGGAGGTGAAGTGGAGGGGGAGGGGGAGGGGAGGTGAAGTGGAGGGGGAGGGAGGTGAAGTGGAGGGGAGGGAGGTGAAGTGGAGGGGAGGTGAAGTGGAGGGGAGGTGAAGTGGAGGGGGGAGGAGGTGAAGTGGAGGGAGAGGGGAGGTGAAGGGGAGGGGAGGTGAAGTGGAGGGGAGGGGAGGTGAAGTGGAGGGGGAGGTGAAGTGGGAGGGGGAGGGAGGGGAGGGGGAGGTGAAGTGGAGGGGAGAAAGGTGAAGTGGGAGGGGGAGGTGAAGGGCAGGAGTTGAAGTGGGGGGAGGAGGTGAAGTGGAGGGGGAGGGGGGAGAAAGGTGAAGTGGGAGGGGGAGGTGAAGGGCAGGAGGTGAAGTGGGGGAGGGAGGTGAAGTGGGGGAGGAGGTGAAGTGGGGGAGGGGAGGTGAAGTGGAGGGGAGGTGAAATGTGAAGGGGAGGGGAGGTGAAGTGGGAGGGGGAGGTGAAGTGGAGGGTGAAGGGAGTGGGAGGGTGGGGTGAAGGGGAGTGGGAGGGTGGGGTGAAAGGGAGTGGGAGGGGGTGAAAGGGAGTGGGAGGGGGAGGTGGAGTGGGAGGGGGAGGTGAAGTGGGAGGGGGAGGTGGAGTGGGAGGTGAAGTGGAGGGGAGGTGAAGGGGAGGGGGAGGGGGAGGTGAAGTGGAGGGGAGGGAGGTGAAGTGGAAGTGGGGAGAGGTGAAGGGGAGGTGAAGTGGAGGAGGGAGGGAGGTGAAGTGGAGGAGGGAGGAGGTGAAGTGGGAGGGGGAGGAGGGAGGTGAAGTGGAGGGGGAGGGGAGGTGAAGTGGGAGGGGGAGGTGGAGTGGGAGGGGAGGTGAAGTGGGAGGGTGAAGGGAGTGGGAGGGGGAGGTGGAGTGGGAGGGGGGAGGTGGAGTGGGAGGGGGAGGTGAGGGGGGAGGGGAGGTGAAGTGGGAGGAGGGAGGAGGAGGAGGGAGGGAGGGGAGGTGAAGTGGGAGGGAGGTGAAATGGGAGGGGGAGAGAGGTGGAGGAGGGGGAGGAGGGGAGGTGAAGTGGGAGGGGAGGTGAAGTGGGAGGGGAGGTGAAGTGGAGGGGTGAGGTGAAGGGCAGGAGGGGAGGGGAGGGAGGTGAAGTGGGAGGAGGGAGGTGAAGTGGGAGGGGAGGTGAAGTGGGAGGGGGAGGGAGGTGAGGGGAGGGGAGGTGAGGGGGAGGGGAGGTGAAGTGGGAGGGGAGGGAGGTGAAGTGGGAGGGGAGGGGAGGTGAAGTGGGAGGGAGGCGGAGGTGGAGGGGAGAGGGGAGGTGGAGGGGAGAGGGGGAGGTGGAGGGGAGAGGGGAGGTGAAGTGGAGGGGGAAGGTGAAGTGGAGGGGAGGTGAAGTGGAGGGGGAGGTGAAGTGGAGGAGGGGGAGGGGGGAGGAGGTGAAGTGGAGGGGAGGGGTGAAGTAGAGGGGGAGGGAGGTGAAGTAGAGGGGGGGGAGGGGGAGGTGAAGTGGAGGGGGGAGGGGAGGGGAGGTGGGGAGGAGGGGAGGTGAAGTGGAGGGGGAAGGGGAGGTGAAGTGGAGGGGAGGGGAGGTGAAGTGGAGGGGAGGTGAAGTGGAGGGGAGGTGAAGTGGAGGGGGAGGTGGAGGTGAAGGGGGAGGGAGGTGAAGTGGAGGGGGAGGTGGAGGTGAAGGGGGAGGGGAGGTGAAGTGGAGGGAGGTGAGGTGAAGGGCAGGAGGTGAAAGGGAGGTGAGGGGGGGGAGGCGAAGGGGGAGGGGAGGTGAAGTGGAGGGGGAGGTGGAGGTGAAGGGGGAGGGAGGTGAAGTGGAGGGGAGGTGAGGTGAAGGGCAGGAGGTGAAAGGGAGGGGAGGTGAAGTGGGGAGGGGAGGGTGAAGGGAGTGGGAGGGGGAGGGAGGTGAAGTGGGGAGGGGAGGGTGAAGGGGAGTGGGAGGGGGAGGGAGGTGAAGTGGAGGGGAGGTGAAGTGGAGGGGAGGGGAGGGAGGTGAGGGGAGGGGGAGGGGAGGTGAAGTGGAGGGGAGGGAGGAGGGGAGGTGAAGGGGGAGGGGAGGAGGTGAAGGGGAGGGGAGGAGGTGAAGTGGAGGGGGAGGGAGGTGAAGTGGAGGGGGAGGTGAAGTGGAGGGGGAGGGAGGTGAAGTGGAGAGGGAGGTGAAGTGGAGAGGGAGGTGAAGTGGAGGGGGAGGTGAAGTGGGATGGGGGAGGAGGGTGAAGTAAAGGGGGAGGGAGGGTGAAGCGGAGTGGGAGGGGGAGGGGAGGAGGAGGAAGTGGAGGGGGGGAGGAGGTGAAGTGGGGAGCGGGGAGGTGAAGTGGGGAGCGGGGAGGTGAAGGGGATGGGGAGGTGAAGTGGGAGGGGAGGGAGGTGTAAGGGGAGGGGAGGTGAAGTGGGAGAGGGGAGGGGAGGTGTAGGGGGAGGGAGGTGAAGTGGAGGGGGGAGGGGAGGGAGGTGTAGGGGGGAGGGAGGAGGGAGGTGAGGGAGGGGAGGTGAGGGGGAGGGGAGGTGAGGGTGGAGGGGAGGTGAGGGTGGAGGGAGGTGAGGGGAGGGGAGGTGAAGGGGGAGGGGAGGTGAAGGGGAGGTGTAGGGGGAGGGAGGTGAGGGTGGAGGAGGTGAGGGTGGAGGGGAGGTGAGGGGAGGGGAGGTGAGGGGGCGGTGGAGGGGGAGGGCAGGAGAAGGGGGAGGGGGAGGGCAGGAGAAAGGGGAGGGGAGGGCAGGAGAAGAGGGGGAGGGGAGCAGGAGAAAGGAGAAGGGGAGGAGCAGGAGAAGGGGGGGAGGGAAGGGGGAGGGGGAGGGCAGGAGAAAGGGGGGAGGGAAGGGAGGGGAGGGAGGGCAGGAGAAGGGGGAGGGGAAGGGGAGGGGAGGGCAGGAGAAGGGGGAGGGGAGGGCAGGAGAAGGGGGAGGGGGAGGGCAGGAGAAGGGGGAGGGGAAGGGGAGGTGGAGGGGAGGTGAAGGGGAGGAGGGGGAGGTGAAGGGGAGGTGAGGGGAAGGTGGAGGGGGAGGGCAGGAGAAGGAGGGGGAGGGAGGAGGGGGCAGGAGAAGGGGGAGGGGAGGGCAGGAGAAGGGGGGAGGGGAGGGCAGGAGAAGGGGGAGGGGGAGGGCAGGAGAAGGGGGAGGGGAGGAGCAGGAGAAGGGGGAGGGAGGGCAGGAGAAGGGGGAGGGGAGGGCAGGAGAAGGGGGAGGGAAGGGGAGGTGGAGGGGGAGGTGAAGGGGAGGGAGGGGGAGGTGAAGGGGAGGAGGGAGGGGAGGTGAAGGGGAGGGAGGGGGAGGTGAAGGGGAGGGAGGGAGGTGAAGGGGAGGGAGGGAGGTTAAGGGAGGTTAAGGGGAGGGGGAGGTGACGGGGAGGGGGAGGTGAAGTGGAAGGGGGAGGTGAAGTGGAGGAGGGAGGTGGAGGGGGAGGGGGAAGTGAAGGGGGAGGGAGGGAGGGGAGGTGAAAGGCAGGAGGGAGGGGGGGAGGTGAAAGTGAGGAGGGGAGGGGGAGGTGAAGGGGAGGGGGAGGTGAAGGGGAGGGAGGGGGAGGTAAAGGGGAGGGAGGGGGAGGTGAAGGGGAGGGAGGGGGAGGTGAAGGGGAGGGAGGGGGAGGTGAAGGGGAGGGAGGGGGAGGTGAAGGGGAGGGGGGTTGGTTCAGGGGGTTGTGGAGAGGAATGAACAAGCACCAATAGTGAATTCACCTTCAGACAAAATCCTCACACAGACAACACAAACATCACAGGTATCCAGTTACTGATTCATACCTCAGATACCTACCATTCCTGCCAAAATACATAGACATGATAGAAGTCAATAGACACCTTCAATTTACTCATTTCATTTGTATAAAGCAAGTTTTACTCAGCGATTTACTTATACTCAATTATTTATTTGTAGAAACGAGTTCCTGGGTCTTGTACGACAATTAACTATGCCTCAAACCCAGGTAGCACATGACCTTTGCAATTTTCAAAGAGGACGAATTGTTGGCCAATCGGAAGGTGGAGTCAGCCAGCGTCAGATCGCTCAGAACCTTGGCCATCTGCTTTCTATGGTCAATCGGATGATTGTGCAATTCACCAGAGAAGGCAAGGAATCCTCAGCTTCCCATTCTGGTCGTTCTGGGCCCTCAGAAAGGTGTCTTCAAGCTGTCAAGCGGTCCATTGAAAAAACTCTCCGTTGCAACGCTGCAGATGTTGCAGAGGAGATCCAAGTTAGCTCAAGAACTGATGTGTGGTACCTTCATCAACTGGGCTACTGTGGGAGAGCAGCTCAGAGCAAACCTCTTCTTAGACCAGCCAACATTCAGAGGAGAAAGAAGTGGCCTGACAAGATGGCCACCAGACCCTTAGAGTTTTGGCAAACTGTCATTTTTTTCAGATGAGTCCCAATTTGTTCAATTTTCTGATGGTGGACGTGTACAGGTCTGGAGACTTCCCAGTCAAGAGTTCTCTTTGAACTGATTGCAGCCAACTGTCAAACACGGTGGTTTTTCAGTGATGGTGTGGGAGCAATCTGGAGTGCTGGTCGGTCAGAGCTTGTGGAGTGTGTTGACATCAACTCTTCGATATACAATTCTATCCTTGAGGATGGACTTCTCCACATCTTCTCCACTGGTCAGATGGTCAAAATCAACACTCTTCATGGAAGATGGAGCTCCATGCTACACTCCGAAAAAGACCAAAGAATGGCAGGACAGAAATGGGATCAAGCGACTTCCATGGCCAAGTCAGTCTCCTGACATGAATCCCATTGAACACCTCTGGGCCATATTGGTTCGAGCTGTGCGGGAAAAGGTCCAGGAAACCAACATCATGGGCAGAATTCCTAATCCTTTTGTGTGAAGGCTGGGCAGAAATCCCACAAGAGAAAATTTCAGAACTTGTTAGTTCTATGTCTGAAAGAGTAAAAGCGTTGAAATTTGCAAATGGCAAGTCTACCAAATACTCGTGCATGTATTAAAATGGATCAAATGTACTTCAAATGTTCAAGAAATTTATACATTTTAAATCATGGTGTCTATTTACTTCTATCATGTCCGTGTACATGTATCCCTCTATCCCCAATACTTATATGTACCTATCCAACTCAAATTTAAATCTATCTACTCTTTCTGCAGCCATGACCTTTTCAAAGGAGACTATTCCATGCATTAACCTCCACAACAGGAAACCAATAAAATTTCTTCTGAATTTCTAAGAGCTTTGAATTTTATCAACTTTAAAACCTTTTCATTATTTAACACTTTAGTTAAATCCAAACTTGTTGGTTTATTTACATCAGGATAAAATTAATCTTTATTGAAACCCCCCCCCCCCCCCCCATTTTATTATGTTGTAGAACATATTTATTAAAATACCAAATACCCTATATTTGTTGGTATGCTTGGACACAGAAATGATAATTTTCTTGCTGACATTTATGTATCAAATATATGACATTAATATGATGACGGTTAATCCTTCCCCATCTTCCTATTGTTAAATCAGTTTGTATTCCCTTTCTTACAATGTAAATTCCTGTTCTTTGTGTTTTCATCTCTCTATAATTCCAGCAATCTCTGTGTGTCTGTATGTCTGTATGTGTGTGCGACCGCCGTTTCTCGACAACCACTGGTCCAATCCAATTGAAACTTGCCAGGAATATTGCTGGGGACCCGCGGATGTGCCTTTTCAAGGTTTGACATTAATCGGACGAGCGGTTCCCAAGTTACGGCCATTTATCTGTCAACCAATGACAGGACACGGTGCTATGACATCACGAATGACATCACAATGCTTCCTCTTTTTTTTGATATGATGTCACAATTGACGCTGGGACCTGAGTATGTGCCTTTTCAAAGTTTGATATCGTTCTTCTTCATCCATTTCAGCTGCTTCCCAAGTGTTTTCCAAGGTTTGAAAGCTGTTTTTTTCCCCAAGGTTTGAATTAATTGTTCAAATTATTAATTAATCCCAAGGTTTGAATTTTCCCAAGGGAAACAGCTGTTTCCCAAGGGTTTGAAAGTTGTTTTTCCAAAAGTTTGAATTAATTGTTGTGCTTGGTAGACATTTGTGAATACATTTACAGAGGGGTGAGAGAGGAGGGGGGAGAGAGGAGAGGGGGCGAGGGAGGGGGGCGAGAGGGGGCGAGAGAGGGGCGAGAGAGGGAGGGGGCGAGAGAGGGAGGGGGCGAGAGAGGGAGGGGGCGAGAGAGGGAGGGGGCGAGAGAGGGAGGGGGGCGAGAGAGGGAGGGAGGGCGAGAGAGGGAGGGAGGGGGGCGAGAGAGGGAGGGAGGGGGGAGAGGGAGGGGCGAGAGAGGGAGGGGAGAGAGGGGAGAGAGGGAGGGGGCGAGAGAGGGGGCGAGAGAGGGGGCGAGAGAGGGGGGCGAGAGAGGGGGCGAGAGGGGGCGAGAGGGGGAGAGGAGAGAGGGGTGAGAGGAGAGAGGGGTGAGAGAGGGGTGTGAGGGGGGTTGAGAGTGGGGGCGAGAGAGAGGAGCGTCACAATTCTTCTTCGTTTGATATGTCACAATTGATGCTAGGGACCTGAGTATGTGCCTTTTCAAGGTTTGATATCGTTCATCCGTTTCAGCTGTTTCCCAAGTGTTTCCCAAGGTTTGAAAGCTGTTTTTTCCCAAGGTTTGAATTAATTGTCCAAATTATTAATTAATCCCAAGGTTTGAATTTTCCCAAGGGAAACAGCCTTTTGAAATTGTTTTCTTTTTTTTTTTGCATGTACGGCCACACACGAACGGGCAGCACGCACATATGGGTCTGTGTGTCTGTGTGTCTGTCTGCGACCGCTGTTTCTCGACAACCACTGGTCCAATCTAATTGAAACTTGCCACGTATATTGCTGGGGACCTGAGTATGTGCCTTTTCAAGGTTTGATATTGTTGTGGTTGACCAAATTCGCAAACCACCATTCAGGTCCCTTTGGTGAGATATCTCGGTAAGTATATGTGTAGTTAGGCCCAAACCCGTTGTCTAGTGGGAATACATGTCATTTATGCATGCTGCGACTCTTCAGGATAGCCGTTTTTCTTTTACTATCTTTATTTTGGACCAACCGCCATTATTACCACCACCAACCACGTCTCAACAGTCATCACAACATCAACCACCCACCACAACGCCGCTTCACCACAACAGCCACGACCTTTACCGTCACACCTCGCAACCGTCGCATCGCCACCGTTCCTGCGCCGCTTGTGGGTATCGGTATTGGACTCGTGCAGGGCGCGCGCCGAACAGCGTGTACAAAACCACGGACTTTCCGCTCCAAAAACGGATCAAAAACGACTCACGCCCACTTTTGTTCCGTCCAATCGGTGAGCGAGGGGCGATTTGGCCCCGCCTCCAGGGCGTTGGAGGGCGGTCGCTATATGCAAATTCATGGATCAAAAAGCATTCACGCCCACTTTTTCTCGGGCCAATGGGGAGCGAGGTGAAAGGTCGAAGGCAGGGGGTCAAAGGCGAAGCCACGGGGCTGATATAAGCGGCTGCGTTCGTCAGAAAAGCGTCGTGTGTGCGTTGGAAGGAGTTCGCAGGAGGAAGAGTTCGGAGTTGGAGTCGGAGCGAAGAGGACGGAGCTGTGGAGAGGCGGCGGCGGCGAAGGCAGACGAGGGGGTGCTCGCGTCGGTGCCGGGAGCTGCACACCAGGGAGGCCGACGGCGCGACCTGGTCGAGGTGGAGACGCTCGTCGCGGGACCCGAGACAGAGTAAAAATCCTCCTTTCCCCGAGCATCAGCAACCCCCTCCTGTTTCCCCCCGCGCTGAGATAGTGCGACCAAGGGGGCCCCCTTCCCACCCCCTACCAGACACCGTCCGCGAGGCCCGCGGAGTTGAGGCACCACCGCCGCTCCGCGTCTCATCACCAGACGGGTAGACCCGACATGGTCTCGGTCCCAGGCCCGCCTATCCCCTCATCCTGGAGGGTGGTTCTCTTTTCTTTTGTTTTGGGAATGTGTGTTGTCGGCGCTGTCTGTGAAGTAAAATTGTATAAGTGTTGCCGTGTGCTCGCGTAATCGGTATTATATCTGCATTGTCGCATTTGCTTTTTGTCTTCTTTTCTATGTGCTGTTGGTGGAATTGTATATGTGTGCTTTCCGTTCATCGCGAATAAATGTGCTTATTATTGAACTGTTTTCCCCGCTTCGCTTCGTCATTTCTTTCATTGAATCCCCATCTTGCTTCACGTAAAGGGTTGGTCCTGGGCTAAGACGCCCGATAATTAATCGAACCGTCGAGGCCGACGAATAACACCGCTCGGTTATCCCGATAGTACGGAACGGGTCGCTTAAGTGGCCCGTGTCCGAAGTCGACCTGCGGCGAGGTGCGATCGCCCGGTCTCCCCTCCGTGTGGGTACTTAGGTAGGTCGAATTTGGCGAGCAACCCTATCCCACGCGGGGGCCGATTGGCTCGATCGCGGTGAGACCGAAAGGTCCACCCGTGACTGGTTCCCGGCGTTAGTCCGAGAGGGTCACGACTGGATTGTCCGTCCGGTGGGCGACGTGCCGCGATTCGAGTTACGTGGCCGTCAGCACGCCGGCGGGCGCGATTCCGTGACAATATTAATCGGACAAGTGGTTCCCAAGTTACGGCCATTTATTTGCCAACCAATGACAGGAAACGGTGCTATGACATCACGAATGACATCACAACTCTTTTTTTTTTTGCATGATTGACATCAATTCTTCTTCTTCTTCTTCGTTTAATATGACATCACAATTGACACTGGGGACCTGAGTATGTGCCTTTTCAAGGTTTGATATCGTTCTTCTTCATCAGTTTCAGCTGTTTCCCAGATGTTTCCCAAGTTATGGCCATTTATAATACGGTTGGTCCGATCGAATTGAAACAATTCCCCAATCCAGTCGTCGTTTACGAGAGCGAAGGAAAAAAGCTGCACGTACGGGCACGCACCTACGGGCCCGCATTAGTTACATAAACTACAGCAAAGCTGTTATTGATTTTAGCCTTATAAATTCTTTTATTTGTTGTTTGCTTATAGTGCTTCCACACATCTCATTATCTCAACCAAGTGGATAATATTCTTCATCACAAGACTGATTAAAATTAACCTACAAGACCTGAAATAATTTAAACGACCAATTATACCCTAAATCATTCATATCATATCCCCAAGGTTCTGTTCTCATAAAAACTATGTCCTTCTTAATAAAATTTAATTTCAATTGGAATTGTGAATTCTGTGCGATCCGGAGATAAAAATCAACATTTCTGCATCTTTGGAATACACAGCCGTTTTATTTAAGGACATATATTGTGATAAATCACTTCATCTCACCAAGTCGTTTACATCTGTAGGGCTTGGATAATTTATTAGTTTATAAGCATTTTTCATATTAATATTTTTTTTGTACTATATTTCTGGTATTCAGCCTGTCTTTTGGATAATAATTTGACAAATCAATATCCAACTCTTGGGTTAGACCAAAGGTTGAACCAACTTTTCCAACATGTCATTTATATTAGATTAAAAATAACTTCATAATTTTTTGTTGTTGTTAAGTTGAAATAACATATAATTTACCACAACACTTGGAATTTAATTATTGGACTTGAAATGTTTGAAAAACACCATTCTGTAAGAATTTCTTGACTTCAACAGGTGGTGGAAGACCATAACTCTCAAAATAATATTTGTCCTGATTATTATAAATACAAACCCAATGAAAACCATTCCCATTATTGTCTTCTAAATTCATAATAATATTCTTTGTATATTGAGACAAGTTTGTTAATTCATCCCTCATACAAATAACCACATTATCAATTTTTTATTTTTTGCAATATTTGGTATTTGATGTAATATTCTTTCCAAATTCTTGAAACCATTTATCAATACTCATTTATTTATGAGAGATATAATGCATTGCCCCTTTTAGTTAATTTTACACCAGCTTGTGCGATAGAAGAAAACATATTTCCAACTAACAACCTTGCTTTATCAGGTCGGCCTTCAATTTTTTCATCAAAATCTACAATTACACAACTTCCACCAATTTGTTATGTCTTTCCAACTCTTTTTAAGCCTTATGTGAGGTGTAAAATTAACTTTCATTGGCAGTTTTCACAGCTGCTGAAATATCACCCGTCAATGCTCCAGTCGCATTTAAATCAGCAAATGAAGGACTTAGAAATGGGAGAAATCTTCCACTTGTCTCTTATTGAATATTTCTTCAACATTGGTTTTGACATTTTAATTTTAAGTGAGTCAGTATCGTTCAAGATTTTCACCTGTTCTCTTGTGAGAAAAACATCAATTCTTACTGCTCCTTTTGTCTGAATTGTATAAACATTAATCATACAAGGCTTTTGATTTTGAATACAAGATGACAGTTTATTAAGATAAATTTGATTAACATATACCCCAGTTGGGACTTTACTACTCATTTATTTACCAAAAAATTATGAGCGACTAATCATAATACCATTATCTGTATTAATCTGTTTCTTCCAAAAGCAAACAATATGCATCAACTTCTTCACTCTCTCCTCTTTCAATGTATAGAGAAGTATCCACTCTTCGACTTTATAGTTTCCTTTTGAGCACTCGGGTCAATTGCATCGATTTGTTTTGTTTGTTTGTGAACAGTATTACGGAAAAACTCCGACGGATTTTGACGAAACTTGGTGGGCGATTAGGTATGGTCCAAGGATCATGCCATTAGATTTTGGACTTAGTCCAAAATCCAATATGGCCGCTATGGCGGCCATTTTGAAAAAATATTTGAATTTTTTTTTTGCATCTCTACATGTTTTAAGTGATTTCCAACCCCCCCTCCAAAAAAAAATTTAGAGAAAAAAAAATTTTTGCAACTCTTTTTTCAAGAAAATTTCGATTTTTTTTTATATATATATATATTTTTTGCATTTTACATGTTAGTAGTGATTTCCAACAAAAAAAACATACCAAAATTATAATTGCGGCTGATTTTGGAACGTCAGGTGGATATACCCACGTAAAATCAATTTCTGTCTCAAGGAATCTAGTTATGATGAATGAATTGAGTATGTTAAAGTTAAAAGTAAATGGGAAATTTGCAAACTATAACTCTGTGAGCACTGTTGACATCAAATTGAATTAATAGGATATCAGGTTCACTTGAGTGACCGAGCAGTATTGGCGGCGGAGGTTTTGCACTCTACCGAGTGCTCCCCCTCAAGTTACCATTGCTTTCACACACATTTTGGTAAGACTTGTATGCTTCAGCATAATCATTTTTATCCCAATCAATTTCCAATCTATCTTGTGGATAAAATGTTCCATCCAGAGAAACACGAAGTTGTTTCACCTTCGTATTATCACTCAATGCATTATTCTTATCAGTAGCACTATCTCCATCTGGTTTCTTAAAATGAGCCATAGGTATCATGGCTTTCCTTCCAGAACACACAAATTCCACGTGCAAGTGGTTTGGTTCAGTTTACCGTGTTGGCATCTTATTTTATGGTAAGATACATTTCGTGGTTTCTTTGAGTTGAGTCTTCTATTCAACATCTCTTCTGTTTTAAGATTCAGAGTATATTCACTAATATACAAACTCATTTCATCAACAACAAATTTCTTCTGAGTGCCAAAAGCATAAGCAACACCAAAAAGCAATCTATTTTCATTATCATTCCTTTGTAGTTGAAATGTAATTTTAAGCCCATACAGAACTTTATCCTAATCGCAAAATCCAAATATACTTTTAAGGGGAACTGCCAAGGTAAAATTATTTTCTGTTTTTGCTTCATCGTTATACATTCCTTTTCTTCGACTATAACCAGGGTCTGTGTTTGTTCCCGTTCCCGTTGTCGTATCAGGAATAAAACTTTCGACAGCACACTTATCCATTCTATCACTAAATGAATATAGTGTAAATTTAATCATTTCAGATGTAGCAGAGACATGATCAACCGCTTCAACTTCTTGTGTTCCAATATACAAACGAACACTATCAAACATTTCCCAGAAGAAATCATTTACCAGTATAGCGTTTATGTTTTGAGCAGCCTTGGTGAATGAGAATTTACACAAGAAACTATTGCCTCGGTTCAAGTAAGTTTGTTGATTATTTATTTCAAAACTTTTTGTTCCATTTGTATTCCAGTCTGTTCCTGTTAAAGCATTGAAGTAGTCTTCTTTTTTACTAGAGTTTGAGATAACATAATCATCCATATCATAGATACTGTGAAATGCTTCCATTCTTGTATTTATTTAGTAAAAAAAACAAAAAAACAAGTTAACTTTTGAAACCCTGATCTAAGTATTTTAATTATTTTCTGTCGCTCTTGGGGAGACAATACAGTTTTACGTTTCTTAATTTCTTTTATTGCTTGTAATTTATGGGACTTGTTTTGAGCAACTTTTATACTCTTTATAGCACCCGCTACATTTCTCACAGCAGAAGCAGTTGAACCAATTAGGTATTAGGTCTTTATATTTAAGAATAGTTGACCCTATACCCATTAGAGTATCAATTATCCCATCTACTTTATTTCTAAATTGTCATCCTACACCCTGTTGCCTTTTTGGTTTAAAGGATCTTCAACCAAGATACCTACCTTCACCCTTGTAGTATAGGGAAAGGAACATCCCATCCCCCTGTAATTATTTTATATTTTCCCAACTCGTGTTTCCTCACAATAACCATCATATTTATTTATTGGAAAAACTTCACGTAGGTAAATTCTGATGGATATAACTTCTCCATTAAAATAAATCATGCGATTATCTTGGAGGTTATCCGAAAATTTACTCTGTATATGGTTTTTCCTGACACGGGTAGATAAAGCAGATTTTTTTGGTTCCATATTGAATTTATAACCAATTGGGTTGAGTATGCGCTGAATGAAAACATTGTATTTGTTCTTATTCCATCATTAAATCGCCATCGATATCACTGAATTAATGCTGAATTTATACCTGAAGATATTTGAATCACATTATCACTGAAAAAAAGTCCGTTTGTTTCAATATTTTTTGAGGAGAAACACAATAACTCTCTAAATGAATTATCAATTGTGAAATCAACTTTGTAATTATTTTTAAGTTTATGAGTTGATTTTGAAGTATTTTTGAATACCTATAACAATATTTTTCGGTTTGTCACCCTGTTCTTTCAAAAGGCAAGTAATTTCAGAAAATATTTAAGAAATCTCGTATGCTCCGGATGAAACTAATAGTTTTGTATCCGCTTCCTGGATTATAACTAAACTTGCCGTTTTTCTCTGTGATATTAAACACGGTGTTCTAAGTTTTCATAGACAATAAAGATGCTTCATATTCTTTTGTGGTGTCAAGTTGTAGTGGGTATGGGAATGAAGATGTGTGATCACTCATTGTGAAATTAAAATGAACGATTGTGCGTCTCATTTATAAATTTTTAAAGGTATGAATATATAATTATTATAAATCTCTCTTATTCTCTGAAACACCACACTTGTTAAATAATCTTGAAAAGAAAATAATACAAATAATTTTTCTTTCAACATTGTGGTAGTAATCCTACCACTATCTTATCTCTAAATATAAATATTTCTTTATCATCTTTTAACAATAAAAAAAAAAAATTCTCATTCGCATCTACAATGGATGATATTTTTTCATTTTCATCAATGGATGATATTTTTTCATTTTCATCGGGAGAGAGAATTAAACTCATTTAACATATGATAAAATATCTTGCATTGACATTTATTAATTATAATTTTCATATTCATTAACTGGTCAAAAATGGCTGATACTTCATTAAAACAATTGTTGTTTCCAGCTTCCTTACTACCCAACAACAATAACAATCTATTAAGTAATTGTGATGGGTCATTTGGAAGAAAATTATCACCTGAACCAAGCCTACTTAAAGCCTCAATAATGTGTTTCTCCTTTTCATTCTTCTTTCTTCTCCCAGCAACACTAACCCCATAATCAAGTGACCTGTATGAAATCAATATATACTCTATCATCCTCATTTTTCATATTCAATGGCTCATTTAAATAATCTGAGACACGATTCTTGGCTAAAATTTAATATCCATATTTTGTAAGAAAAAAACAGTAATCTCGGAGTTAATTTAACAGGTGGTCGTACAAAACTGAAAAACCCCAATTCGTCATTATATATCATTTTACCTTTTCTTCAACAAGATAGAATATTGCTGGTTGATCTGTTGGTATGAGTCCTGCTATGGTTTTTGAATCCACTGAATATTCATTGGTTTGAAGAGCCTTCACAATATATTCAGAAGGTTGATTTACCTCTTCCAGTTGTTTAAATAATCCTTCATCATCATATAGTAATTCTCCTATATTCTCAAGTTCTTCCTCTGTCATTTGACTCAAATCTTTTATAATTTGAAGTTTTTTTTTTTTTTCGGGGTGTATTCTATCATAGGAACAGCAGATATTTGTTGAGTTTTTAAAAGCGGTTTAAATTTTTTTTTTTTTTCCAAATGCATCTTTACCCATTAGTTTCTGTCTTAATTTCTTCTTTATGTCTTCCTGTTTTTTTCCAACTTTTGAAGCCAACTCTTGATGTTCCTTAAATCTTCTTGCTCATTCTTTTGCATCCATTTATTTATTGAAAAATATAATTTAGTGTGTCATCTTGTTTCACAACAATATATTTATATCTTCCAGTCATGTGTTTCATATAGTCCTAAAATTCCTTTTTACTACATAATACAGAACAATTGTCTCTCCAAAAATTATTTATATCTATTGAAATTAACTTGAATAAAATAAAAGTATTAGCATTATTTCTTATCACGTGACGAGGGAGTTGAAAGTACGATTGACAAAGATAAATACAATTACAAGAAGAATGTCTCCCTCTTGTGTAGTAGCCATGCATAACCGTTTGGTTTCTCTCATAAACACAATCATCAAAGATAACGAGGTTCTTTTTTGATTTATCCAAATCTTGGGGTGAAGGTATTTCATCTGTTTTATCACTAAGAATACAAGTTACAGGTTTTTGATTTATTTTTACATTTCTGTGCATCACAAAATAGTTTGATTATATCTTCAATGTTATAATCATTTTGTTTGTTTTGAAGACCTGCATTTAAACCTTGTGAGAGTAGTTGATACTCGGGTTGAAAACTTCACTTTGTGAAAATTATTAAATTATCAAAATCTAAAAAGTTGGGAGTAAGGAGCATCTTTAAAAGCGAGCAGGTTTTTCCACATCGACATGAACCAATTATTAGACACCTTTATGAATTTGGAAGATTTTTATGGTTGTTGAATTTTATATTATTTTTCTCGAGCGGGTAAAAAAAATCATTCATTTATTTATTGATGAAATAAATAATTTAAATTTTTATAGGCTTTTTTTTTTATTATTTTTTTTTTTTCTTCTTCGAAACTCTGCCTTATTCTCAGTTCATGTTTAATTTCAAGATCCATTATTTTATTTATACAATATCAGGTGTAAATATTTCCCTTAAAATGACAATCATGAATAATAAATAACATCAATCCATAAAACATTACCCTCATTTGTTCAGTCTCTTCTCTTGTAAGAAAAGGTGTATTATCACCCTCATACTTAACATTCATTTCTCTTATTAATCTTGTAAAGTAATTCATTTTTGCTGTAATTTTTAAACAGTTGTGTTCCTTTTTATATTTGTTATCATCATTAATTAGAAGATAATCACAGAATATACATTGTTTATAGGCTTTTGACTCTGTGCTTAATCCCACTCTATCACATGTAGGACAATTCTCAAATTTATCACATGAAGTATCATTGAATTCAAGAGGCTCAAGATCTGGTATACTCTTCATATTTTTATGGTATATTTTCACTTAAAATAAAATTCATCTTCGGTATGATCAGTGCTTTCACAATCATCTATAAAACTACTTCCATAACTATCGTTTGAACACAAACTCTCAGTATCATAACTGTCTTCTGTTCCAACAGAGATACTATCAACACGATCATAATCCCCAAAATCTTCACTTGAATGACTTATTTCATTTGCAGAAAAAAAAACCTTTCCATCTATATCCATATACTTTTTTCATTAACAGATTTGCCACTACATTTTTTTATATTAAATGTAATTTCAAAATGGTCCTTAACGACTACTGAACGAAATGTCATTTCACCTGATATATTAACATCTTTTATTTCATCATGATTTACATCTTTCGTGTTGTTGAAAAAAATGCAAATTTCTCCTTGCTTATTGCTGGTGGTCTTATCTTTTCTTTCTTAAGCTTCATCCATTAGGGTTTTCTTTTTTGATACTTTTACTTGTTTCATTGCCTTTTTCTAGTTTTGAATATATTGCTAGAAGGAGAGGCGAGACTTTTGTTAGAGCTACTTTAATTGATGTTCTTCCACATCTAGTAAAAGCCCTTCCACTGAAGGAAATCGAAGAACTCATTATTAACCATAATTGTTTTTATCCAATAGTTATATTTATCTTTCCCTTCCACTGAAGTAAATTGAAGAACTCATATGATCAACCACAACTGTTTTTATCCAATAGTTATATTTATCTTTATTCAATTTTACATTCTTGACATATTTCTCAGTATTTTTTACAAATGCAGAGATTGAATGAACCTTGTCTTTTGTGTCTTCATCCATTGTATTTATTAAGTAAAAAAGTTGGTGGGGAAAATTTTAGTTTAAGCAAAGTATTACGATTTAAATATGGTGAATACAACATACTGCGACGTTTGTAATCATGAATATAAATGTTATAAAAAAAACACCTTCAAACCAAGAAACACACATTCAATTTTTTAGCCAAATATCTCCATTTGAATGAGAAACAAAACACTCTGATGTCTGTTCAAAGGATATCTTAAAATAGAGTTATTAAAAAACATCTTCAATCATAAAAACATATGAACAACATTGAGAAAAACTTGAAGACAAATGAGGAGATGTCATTTAGATGAAACCATTTGAAATAACAACTGTTTAAAGATCGAATAAAGGTAAAACTTGTAAGATCCATTTGGAAAGTGATTTATATCTGAAAGGATTCAATTATCAAGGTTGTTAGTAGAATGTTGAAAAAAAAAATCATTCAAAATAGATCTTGGAGCCTCCTTTACCTTCTCAAGAGAAGGTAATGTTCTGGACGAAAAAAATATATGAGAACGAATTATTACATCAATTGAATCTCCTATCTTTGAAGAGCTTATTAGATTTAAATTAAAAGAACAACAATAAGGTAGTGGGTTCAACATTAGGAATGTTTCATGTATTATTATATTAATACGCTAAGCCATATTTTGTGGATGTATCTCCTCCGAAACTGCCAGACGGATTGTCGCCACTTTCGGCATGGGGGTACTCTGCAGTTTAATGTACAACATAGGCTATGTGAGATCGCGCCAGCCGGAGAGGTTTGGGAATTTTTGGCGATTTTTCTAAATTTTGCATTTGTTTGCATGGCAACGTGTGACGTCACCGCTGAGAGGCGTAATGACGTCATGACATCATCGGTCATTCGCTTATGTCATTACGTCTGTTGTCGACAGACCGTCACCGCTGAGAGGCGTAATGCTACTTCGAGAAAACAGCATCTGCAATGTAAAACCCTCTTCTGCACATGCTGCCAACCTCAGAAGGTGCATTTGACGCAAAAAATGGAACAAGAAAGATTGTATATAAAGAAATTCTATAAATCACATTGTGATCACTGGATATATTGATGTCCGAACAAACTCTCACTTTAGAAACTTCGCGTGGAGCGTGGGTTTGCCTTGTCAATCTCGATATTCTTAAATCCTCTCTACTAAAGGCTTCTTCTTATATTGATTTCACAAGGGATTTAAAGAATAAAAGGGCATGATTAATATTAAAATACTGATAATAAATGCTTTCTCTGGAGTATCTTAGCACATCTTTATCCGCCAGAAAGGGACTATGAAAGAGTTTCAAAAGTATAAGAAATTTGAGAATCGATTAGAAAGTGGGGATCTAGTCATCTCTCAAGGAGAATCCATGAGCTTCAAAGATAAAACAAAGTTTGAGAATATGAATAACCTATCAATAAATTTTTGTGGTTTAACTGATAAAAACAAAGTCCAAATTCTAAGAGTTAGTAATACTATATCCAATGATAATTGGTCAAATGACTGGCACGTAGATCTCCTTTATTTCACTCATGTTTACTCATAAACTTTACTCATTTCATACTTTACTCATTTCACTCATAAAGAAATCACTCATGTTTATACCAAAAAAAAAAAAATTCTAGATTGGTAAGTAATCAAGTTTATAAATGAAAGCATACATCATATCCTTGTAAGAGATGTATAAATATCTTTAGATCTCAACAAAGACTTGATAAACATTTCAAGTATTGTTCTAATCATAAAAGCAGCAGTTGAGATGCCAGAACCAGGAGAGAAAGTTGCATATTTACAAAACAGATTTATACTCGTGAAATTGGTGTAAATACAAATATTAGATTCCATGACATTTATAAATTTATGGCAAGCCCTCTAAAATTTTTGGTTTCAAACATCTCTACTTTTCCTCTACATTCTAGTCAATTAAGGACTGAAGCTGACTTGGGTGAAGACATTTCTCTTCTTACTAAAAAGGGCATTTACCTTTATGATTTTATGGATTCCTTTGAAAGATTTAAAGAAACAAAACTTCCTCCGAAAAAGCATTTTTATATTATAACAAGTTAAGAAGATGTCATATTACAGGTGAAGAATATGAAAGAGTGAAAAAAATTTGGAAAGACTTTGAGATAAAGAATATGGGTGAATATCATGACCTTTATTTAATAACTGATGTTTTATTACTAGCTAATGTGTTTGAGACATTTAGAGAAGTTTGTTATAATAATGATTCCAAAGGACTTGATCCTATCCATTATACATTCCCAGGACACGCCTGGAGTGCCATGTTAAAAATGATTTAACAATCCCTTGATCTTCTAAGTAATGTAGATATGCTCTTGATGATTGAGAGGGCTAAAAGAGGAGGAATTTCATCAGTTTGTTCAAAGAGATATGCTAAGGCAAATAATAAATATCTTCCAGACTTCTCACCTGATAAGCCCACATCTTACTTGATATACTTTGATGCTAATAACTTGTATGGCTGGGCAATGTCTGAATCTCAACCGTATGGTAATTTTAAATGGGTGAAAGAATATGAGTGAAAATCTATCTTGGATGATATAACCTCCACAAGTCAAGAAGATTTAGATAAACGGGATTATGGGTATTATTTTGAAGTAGATTTAAAGTATCCTAGAAAACTTCATAACAAACATATGGTGCTGAAAAAGAGATCCCCAATCAAGAGCTCTTCAGTGGTTATCAACAACATTTCTTTAGTTCTTCAAATGAGTTTAAATATATTCCTACAGCTAAATTACTAACAACATAGTTTGATAAAGAAGTATGTTTTACATCAAATAAATCTAAAGCAATTTATAGAAGCAGGACGAGAAGTTAAAAAGGTACATAGGGCACTAAAGTTTAGTCAAAGTCATTGGTTAGATAAATATATTTATTATAATACGAGGATGAGAACAAAGGCTAATAATGATTTTGAGAAAGACTTTTACAAGTTGATGAATAATTTTGTGTTTGGTAAAACAATGGAAAATATAAGGAATAGACAAAATTTAAGACTTGTTTCAACTTGGGAGCAGGTGGAGAAGTTGATAAATAAACCAAGCTTTAAAAGAGTAGAAATATTTACAGATAATTTTTGTGCTGTTCATTTGAATAAAGACAGTATAAAGATTGATAAACCGATTTATGTGGGAACAGCTGTTTTAGATCTTTCAAAGTATTTAATGTATGATTACTTTTATAATAATCCAAAGAGGAGATATGGTGAGAATATTGTATTGCTGTATATGGATACGGATAGCTTCATACTAGAGATAACAACAGATGATGTTTGTAAGGATATGAAAAAAGATGAAGACAAGCTGGGAGGCGACGATGGTCCGTGGGCATTATTGAGGAAGCCCTACCGTAAAAACCAATTTCTTCCGTCAAAATTGACCAAATCAAATCGGATTTTTTTTATATGTTGTACTTATGGACATTACGCACAGCTTCCAGAAAATGAAATTGCGAGAAAAAAAAAAGAGAAAAATAAAAATAAATAAAAAGTTCAAGTGGGTGTGGCTCTGCCCACAAGGGGCATGGGACGCCCCTCATACAAAAAGACACAACTAGACCGTGATATCTAGCTTGTGTCCTAGTTTCATCAATATCGCATCAAACGTCATGGAGCTATGCTCTGGAGAGGATCACAAACAGACAGACAGACAGGCAGACACACAGACACAACGAAAATAGTGGTCACTGCTGGCACCCAAGAACCAATATATGATACAAGTAATTATGATCCTAATAACCTGCTCTTTTCGAATAGAATAAAAACGTTGTTGGTAAATTTAAAGATGAATGAATTTAAAGGTGAAAAGATACTAAGCAAATTTGTGGTGTTAAATCAAAGGCATATACTTATAAATACTTGACTGGGGAGTGAAATGAATTCAAATGTGAAAAGAAACTTAAAGGTCAAAAGAAGAGTTTATTAAAGGAGAATGTGAACTTTAAACATTAACTTGAGTGTACATGGAAGAGAAAAGATGTTTATAGAGAGATGAATATTATTAGAAATGAAAACATGAAATATTCTCAGAGACCGTCAGGAAGAAAGCTCTTATAGCATTTGATGATAAAATATATATAATGGGTGATGGAGTAAATACATTACCCTATGGGTTTAAAGTATAAGTATTAATAAAAATGGGGTTGGTTTTAACGGGCTACCACCGCCTTTTTTACTGGTGAATGAATGAAGTTATTCCTGAAAATAAAACAAACAAATATTCATGAGATCTCAATTTGGTTAAAGAAATTATCACATGTAAGGAAGGTGAAGCCAGCCCCGCAGGGTAGTAGTGTCAAAAGAGAGGTATTTGACAAAGTAATGTGTGCCATTTGAAAAGGACAAAATATAAGAGTGAGCATAAGCGAGCGAATATCGTGACTGAGAAATGGGACACATACACCTCCCTTTTGTCATACACCTCCCTTTTGAAAGTACTAACATCTATCAGTTTACTTATGAATTATATTCCCTTTCCTATTCTTGGAAGAATACCTGAAATCGTTACCTCACAATGCTTTGCTTTCAGTTGCTTACACAATATGCCGTATAGCATTTTTTTTTTCATTCTCCGAGTAGACTTTCCCTATAAAAATAATTTGCTCCTACATGGATCTCAGCCAACATCCTGCCATGATCCAGCACAGTTATTTAACCTTCCTTCCATCCATCCATCCACTGGGACCACACTCTGTGCAGAGTGTTGGTGCTGCCGAAGCAGTCTCCTGGGTTACTGGGCACAATCCTGGACGGGTCGCCATTCCGACGCAGGATACTCAAATGGCTCAATCCTCCCAGCAAGCTGGTGCTCATTTTGCCGACCTCGGAAGGATGACAGGCCGAGTCAACCCCACCTGGTATATAATTCAACGGCCAAGCGGGATTTGTACTCAGGACCCAAGGATCCCGAGCCCACCACCCTAACCATTAAGCCAACACCAGACATAACCTTTCTTCAATATCCTATATTCTCTTTAGCTCCTTGGAAACAACATAACTCTCTCTGATCTTCCCTGCAGAACGAATAATCAACATTTAAGTTTCATCCCCCCACCCTGACCACCCCTTCCCTAAACAGTTATCTGTTCTCTTTTAACCAATCAAAAACAATCCTCAGGTGTGCCATTTCTATACTTTCTACAGCAAAGATTTCCCTCAATCTACAATCCCCAATATTTAATTATCACACCCTTTATCATTTTCCTTTGTTCTCCTTGTCTCTCGATTGACTCGCTCTCTCGACTCTTTTCTTAACCTGCATTGTCCAATAACCAATACAACCCTAGGATAAAAAATAAAATCTACTGAATAGCCATGCTGACAAAGATACTACTCGGCCTGGGATCAAGCACTTTTCAATAAAATAAATACAATTACCTATTAATCCACTACTCGCACTGCTGCAACCTCAAACAATATAAAGTACACCACACCTTACACAAAATCACAATAGCAAATACCAACAACAAAAATAACCACTTATCATGTTCTGTCATAAGGAGTGTTGAAACTACCAATCCTTTGTGACATCTCGTGAGTTTTAATGTGAAGGAAGTAATGTAATAATTTGACTCCTTTACCTTCTGGGTCAGACCAAAGGAGGTCACACATGGGTCCATCATGAGGTACCTCCTGCTTACGGTCGATCGTCCTAATTTGATCCAGGGTTTGGATAGAGGGGGACAGACCACCATGGACACAAAATATCTAATGGGGAAGGAGAGAAAAGTGTGGCAATTAGTGCAAAGCCAGGGAACTTGAAAGGCAAGATTGCTTATTGTGTAGGCTTCTCCTTCTCCATTCCCCAACAGGTTTCTTTCCAATAAAATGAAGAAGCAAATGTACCAATTTGCTCAGTCCACTCAGAAGTTTGCTCACAGAAGGGTTAGATAAATTATGATTTAATGGAAATCACCAAACCGATTCATCCACTCATTCCAACAAAGATCCTTCTTGTTCCTTATTCCTAATAAAGTGTCTTGCTTCACAAGGTGTGATGCAAGTCAGGATATTTTTATTTTGGAAACTATAGGTAAGGTCACACCAATTTATCTTTCACTTCCTCGCAACATCAGTCCTTCTCCCTCCTCTACCTTCCCATCGATGATGGCAGAAAGAGAGAGGTAGTCGAAAATCTCGGTACAGTAACGCCACACTGTCACAGAGCCGTACTTGCGCAAACACTCGTCGTAGAAGCCGTACACTTGCGTTATCTGCCGACTCTCGTGGTTACCCCTGATCAGGGTTATCCGATCAGGGTAACGGACCTGAATGTCACATACAGAACAATGTTTGATGGATATGGAGATGTACAGAAAATCTCAACATGTGTCGATCCAGAGGTACAGCGAAAACCCCACCTTCAGAGCAAGTAGCAAAAGAAATGTCTCGACGCTATAAAATCCTCGGTCAACAAAATCTCCCATAAAAAGGTAGTTTGTGTCTGGCACATCACCCCCAACCTGGCAAAGGTGAGGGGAAAGTGGGGAAGACAGGAATGGTGGAGACATCAGTGAGATACTTGCTGGTAATCCCATGAACCGCTGATGCCAAACCATTCCTCTATCAGCTCAAGTCTTACTTTTACTTCAATCCTCACCTTGAAAAGCTCCTTCAGATCATAAAATTGACCATGAATGTCACCACATACCTGCACACGGTCAATAAAAATAGGGGTGACAAAATACCTTGTCTCAATGCCACCAACATCACAAACTCTGGGAAAATGCTAAACTTTATTGTTTATACATGGTAACTCAGAGGTGATTGGATAGTTATGAGTTTGGCGGTGTGTGCAATATCAAGTAAAGTGATAAAGAGTGAACTCGAAGGGCACTCAGTAGAGGGCAGACCTCCACCATGTAATGCCTGATCCATGAGAACATATTGGGCCCAATACATTTTTGAAATATGCTGCATATCATTTTTGGACTGATCTCTCAATGGTGAAGAATCACTTTTAAAAATTAAATAATTCTCATATCCAGATCAGGATCTTCACTAAAATTGCATCAATTCTTCCTTGTCACACACCGAACATGTCCACCAAGTTTCGTCTGAATCCGTCCACAACCTTTTGAGATATCCTGCTATATATTGTATTTGGCCCTATAAATAGTGAAGAATCACTTAAAAAAAATTGAGTAGTCGGATCTGGATCTTCACCAAAATCGAATCAGTTTGTCCTTGTCACGCAACCTGTCCACAAAATTTCATCCAGATCCGTCCACAACTTTTTGAGATATCCTGTACACAGAGACAGACAGACAGACAGACAGACAGAAAGGGGTGAAAACATAACCTCCTTCACCTTCGGTGGGAGAGGTAATAAATGCATCAAGTTGTACTCGAGAATTTTAGTGCCGAGAGTACATTTTACAGTGGTGTCCTTTTGTCCCCCAATTCACCAGTTGTGTCAGCAGCAAAGACCATGATAAAATAATGCGAATAACTATCAAGGAACAAAACAATAAAGGATAGGACCAAAATGCAAATATATACTTGGGTGGGCCTGATAACATTAACATCTGAACTTCTGGCTGATGATCTGGAGAACATCAATTACAAACTCCTTCACAGTGTTGGTACCTGGAACTACATGCCACAGCGGCTATTTCCGCATGGATTCTGACAACAGAATGACTTTGCCACACACCATTCTGTCGGTTGTCTCAAAAAGGATCTCGAGGGTAGCCAGGAAAATAAATAAAAGGATAAACCTCAAGCAATACACACAAACACTGCAAAGAGCATGTAGTGTCGCTCGATAAAGCCCCTGACAGGGTAGGATGTGCACTGCACAGTACTACAGTGTTGTAGGCACAGTTTACCAAATAAGCCAGTGTGAACCACCTGCCGGGGGAAAGCGGCGCGGCCTGCCTGCCGGGGGAATGCGGCGCGACCCGCCTGCCGGGAGAATGCGGCGCGACCCGTTTGCCGGGAGAATGCGGCGCGACCCGTCTACCGGGGGCTACGGCGCGACCCACCTGCCGGGGGCTCCGGCGCGACCCGCCTGCCGGGAGAATGCGGCGCGACCTGCCTGCCGGGAGAATGCGGCGCGACCCGTCTACCAGGGGCTACGGCGCGACCCACTTGCCGGGGGCTCCGGCGTGACCCACCTGCCGGGGGCTACGGCGCGACCCACCTGTAGGGGGCTGTAATGAGCGGCACTTTCTGCTTTTTTGAGTCTCTGCCTACTTGGAGATTTATTCTTCTTTTCACTGTTTGCTTATCTATTGTCCACTAGTGTCATTGTCGTTCATGTAAGACATACCCTCATATCTAATGTCTTTGTCCTGCATATGATTTATGAACAAGCTCCATTGGAAACCTCAGATCACTGTAAAAAGAAAAAAAAAAAAAAACCACAAAAAAATTTTCCAGAGCCTTGGAAAGTTGGGATCTCAGGTAGTAAGGAGAGGTGCTCAGTTGGTTTACAAATTAGTCGTGTTCAGGCCAGCAGGAGCTGAGGCATTTCACCCCACACCATGTCAGTTGACCCAGTGGTGGTACTTGGGGATAAATGCTCTCCAAAGATCAAAATGAATCACCTGGGTAAGAGCATTCTCCAGAATGCAAAAATCTACCACCTTATTGGCTCCATTGAAGCTCAAGATGAGATTGCAGAACAAGGCTCTTACACAAGGATTCATCAATCAAAAGACTTATCCTCTCTGAGAATTCCTGATCCTTCTTCATCCTCTGGTGTGATCATATAACTAACGCTGCAGTGACCGCAACCATCACGAGCTCCCATGCCTAGCAGTCAAGAGTGACACGAGGTGAAGAGCGAGCTCTTCTGCCCGAGTGTAATGTGCGGTTCAGCTCCCCATCACAGGAGTACTCAGATTCCAGAATGTGATGTTCTCTCATGCGACTCTTGGGCATAACTTGCAGGGCAGTAAACTTTGAAGTAAGTGTAATTATGCGTAAACGTGTACCCACTTCCATTGTGCAGTAGATCTGTTCTTCCACATGTGACTTTTCCAAGGATATCTTGGCATTCTCGTTGATGACTTGAGCCCTTACGGAGTGGTGATTTTGGGAAGACTACAGTTGTACAAACCCTCAAGCAAGACGATTGTCCTCCCTCCCCCTCCTCCCCACATGCCAAGCAAGTTTGTCTACATGGGGGATTTTAATTAGTGTATGATCTAAATCCATTATTTAGTCTTTAAAGCATGTCACACTCCATTTTGAATGCTAATCATGACACTGTTCGAGTGGAGCAGTTATTGATTTTTCTGGATTAATCACCCTTTCACACATGCAAGACAGATATAAAGCTGTTTGGATTCATTAGCTTTCCTTCTCTCCTTGAATTGTTCTTGCTTGACACTGCCCATATCAATCCTAAAACTTACTGGATTTGTCTGTGCTGTGAAGACCTGCTTTGCTCAAAAGTTGGGATTTGTAGTTTATATATTTATGGAGAATTTGAATGTTTGTACATGTTCACCAAGTTTTTCTTGTGGCCTGCTACAAAATAATAAACTGAAGTTTAAAGTTTGCAAACGTGGCGTCTGCACATTTACTTTGTGCTTGCTTGCCTTGTATAAAGCAATTTGTCCACACAACGGTACAAGTAACCTGAGTCTTCCCATGAAAGAGAGCAAATGGGGGTAACACTACTCCACTATCATAGCAAGGCTCATAGACCATGGCTCATAACAATAAAGAATATGTTTTTTTTCACATGCATCACCCAAGAGAAGTCTAACATTAAAGATTTTAGGACAGCCTGGGTTGCAATGCTATGGATATAGTTATTTTTGACATCAGAGTGCAAATTGTTGGCTCAGGATTCGAATAACATTTTAGCTCTTACCAAGAGAGTAGTAATCCTTGGGGAGGCACGTGGCAGGTAAAACACTTTTCACTCGCAATTTTACTATTCCATTGAGAGCTCGGCATGACGAACATATTAAACTGACGTGTGTGTGTGTGTGTGTGTGTGTGTGTGTGTGTGTGTGTGTGTGTGTGTGTGTGTGTGTGTGTGTGTGTGTGTGTGTGTGTGTGTGTGTGTGTGTGTGTGTGTGTGTGTGTGTGTGTGTAACATGTTCAAGGCTACTTGTGTTTGTCTCACACTCTAACAGAATATGCAACATGTTGACTTATTTTGCTGGTCTGAATTTTGTTGTTATTTTGCTAAAGTCATAGCATATACTTCTATGTACAACTTCCACATGGAAGAAGCTACAACTGCACTCGGCAGCGTGCGTACCCCCACCAGGTTGAACAGTTTACATTTTGTATCCTACCGATAGGCCGGATCTGTATCCAGATCTGAACCAAAATCGAATCGGCTTGTTCTTGTCACCAACCCAACTCATCCACCAAGTTTTGTCAGAACACATCCTCAACTTTTTGAAATCTCATGCTTGGTTACATTTTTGGTCCCATCTCTTAATGGTGAAGAATCACTTTAACAATTAAAAAATTACAGTGCAGAACCTGGATCCAGATCTTCACCAAAGTATAATTCATTCGTCCTTGTCACACACCCAACCTGTCCACCAGGTTTCGGCTGAATCCGTGGAAATATGGGGAAAAAGCCAAAAGTTGATAAACATTTAGCCTTATCTTTGTTATTAATGGTGTGGTTACTGTCAATTGCAGGTTTGGAATTATCATTTATTGCTTAAAATACACACACATGCACACTCCATTTCCACCCAATGTTATCTAGTATATTTCCTTTTTTCTATCCTTCTCTTAGTTTTGCCTTTTCTTCCATTGGCATTCCTGAAGTTATATCCACCTTCAAGACCTTCATCTGCAGCGTGATGGAGTATTGCCCTTCCCTCTGAGCTGGCTCCCATACCTCACAACTTGCTGAGCTTGATCCCATGAAAACCAATGCCTTCAAGGTCATTGGAATCTCCCACGACAAAGCTGAGTCAATGGGCCTATCACTTCATCATCGCAGAAAGGTCAGTGGTCTCTCTGTCTTCTACCGCCTCAATTCTAGTCTCGCACGCTATGCTTCTTTTGTGTTTTGTCCCCCCCCCTGCCCCTCAGGTTCTGCCGGGCACACACGTTCCACAATCACGATCCTCTGGTGAAACTACCTCTATCCAGGATCACTGCTCATCGACACTCATTCGTTCCTCTTTTTTTCCTCACCTGTGGAATCAACTTCCACAACCCCTTCAATCTCATTCTTCCATCTCGGTTTTCAAGACAGCTGTTCAACACCATCTGAGATCATCCCCAATCCAAAACCATGATCTGTTATACCCTCCTCAACCACCCCCCCCCATCCCACCCCAATCCCTTTGACGGTTCCAGTTATCCCTCCTTGGAGTTTCCTTCAGTATCCATCTTGTCCACACCCCCATTCCCCAGCTTAAGCCCTGCACATGCACATATATTCGTAGGTCGGCTTGTTAGACTTTCTGGAGAGATACACTTGGTGAAGATGAGACTTTCCTGGGTTAAATATGCATTTCAGGTGTTAGATCAGCTTCTGATCTCCTCCAGCTGCTGCCTGAATGAGATGCACACCAGACTGATTAATCAAACAATTGGAGAAAAGAAACTACTTGTCAGTGGAGATTATGAATTCCATAACTTTGTTTAAAACTAGAAACAGGCTAATATAACTGGTCTGTTGTTGAGTGGATCGGTCCTGATGGCCTGTTAAGTGAATTGGTCTTTTCCCCATTGCTATGGATGAGAGTGATATTAACTGCCTTCCAAGCAGGGGTGCAGGTGACCGAAGGTGTAGCAAATGTTGAAGAGGACACGATATGGTGCGTATGGGTGGAGCAGGATTTTAAAATACAGTGAACTGATGTCTGAGTCTTGCCGAGTTGCTGAGAATGGTGAGAAATGAGAGTACTAAAAAGTGGGAAAATGCACTTGACCTCATGATAACCTGTTTCTATCACCAAGAATGGGGGAAAACCCCAATCACTTTTCAAAAGTGAAACCAAAATGAATCTTTCTTTTTAGATCCTCGTGGAGGATATCTAAGTCTTTCTCACGTTGTTGTTCTTCATCTTCCTCTTGTGGACTTTTTTGTTTCACAGCCTACAGTTTTCATCGAAACTTCCTGAAACTTGGCATATATATGTAAAAATACCCTGCGCAGACAGTAACCATTTCCGATTTTGAAAATTCCTCCGAGAAAAAAAAAGTTATGATGTCAAAATATCTCCGCTAAAGGAAATCGCCTAAAAATTATCTCCGAAACTAGGCAAGGTTTTTGAATTCTGTTTGCGGGAATCAAACAGGGCATGAGCAGAGATGAATTACCGCACATATGATACATCACTATGACGTCATTCCTATTTTTTGTTTCACAACACAGAGTTTTCATCGCCTCTCCGTGAAACTTGCCATGTATATGCAGAAAGCCCACGCACAGGCAGTAACCATCTCCGATTTTGGAAATTCTTTCTCGAAAAAAAGTTGACATCATAATATCGCCGCTAATGGAAATCGCCTATACCATTATCTCCAAAACAAGGCAAGCTGTTTGAATTTTGTTTGTGGGAATCAAGCCGGGCATTAGCACAGATAATTTATCGCAAACCTGATACATCACAATGACGTCATATTCGTTTTTATGACATCATCATTAAGAGGACGAGGATCTTAGCTAATTTGAGCTTGTTATTAAAAAGCAAATGTATCACATTTCCTTCTGAAAAATAAACCCTCTCACATCTACAAGACAAAAGTACGACTATTTGTAATCTATACAAGTGTGTGTGTGTATGTGTATGTGTATGTGTATGTGTGTGTGTGTGTGTGTGTGTGTGTGTGTGTGTGTGTGTGTGTGTGTGTGTGTGTGTGTGTGTGTGTGTGTGTGTGTGTGTGTGTGTGTGTGTGTGTGTGTGTGTGTGTGTGTGTGTGTGTGTGTGTGTGTGTGTGTGTGGTGTGTGTGTGTGTGTGTGTGTCCTCCATAACACCAAAACCATAAAACCAAACAGCCTGCAACTTTGCATGCACGCTAAGGGAACTCCAAGGAAATGCAAGAGTGAAAATTGGCTTTTGGGTTAATTAAAACACCCCTTTTGATGATAATTAACGGCCTTATTTAATTATATCCTTCATTAGGTACATCCTCGGCCACCTCGCTCTTTGGGGTCTTATGCATATCCTGGATAACCTCGCTGGGGTCTCAAGCTGCCATGTTTGTTGGCCTGCTCAACCATGCCCTGACTTGGAACAGGCCGCAACAATTTCTTCGTGATAAAGTATTTTTTTTCACTTTCCTCACTCATATTATCGAATGCCTGTTCATCAAAGCTGGCTCATTCCGTGCCATTTGGTTTAATGTGGTTACTTTAATTAATGTGGTTACTTTAATTTGGCTCACAGTTTTTTAAAAGGACATTTTAGTTTAAGGCCGCCACCAATTTCAACGACAAATTAAGACACATAATGTAATCATAATAATCACCATTATAAATATTCATTTGCATATCTAATTGTTTATATACTTAGTGTACATTGTACGAAATTCTACATCCATTTGTAAATGTAGGTACAATATCTGATTCAACTTTTTTTTTCATAATTTCATATCAAATTGTTTGGACAAATGTACTTGGATCCATTTTACAAAGTGAACAGTGATTAGTTTTATAATTGCCAGGATATAATAAAATGCAACAATGAGCATTGGCAGTTACTACAGGGCTGTGTATTAGGTTAAAGCCTAAATAAGATAGAGTTGTGCTTCATGCCTAACTTTGGAAATGATTTTGGTACACTTCTTTAAGCTTTACTAAACTGATTTATATAGTCAGATTCCACTTAATTCATACTTCCTTACAATATCTTTATTTTTTCTATGTTTGTTAGTAAAAATTTTATTAAAAAAAAGTAGCTTCTGGGACTGCAGAATCATTAGAAATTGATGCATTTAAAAAAAATTTTCGTTTAAAAATAGAAGGGATTGAGAACAACTCTTGAATTTTCTACCACAGTTTGCCTATGTATATGTCTTTAAGTGACAAAAATTTAAAAGAGCTGTGTAACTGTCAACATGGTAAACACTTGGGGTAAAACCGGGGTAAATTTCAGTGTCGTTGAGTTTGGAGCAAAGTTCAGACACCTATAGCACCCAAGATTTTGCTCCAAAAGGTTTCATTTTTCTTGTGTAAATGATCCAGTCACTAGATTATGGAAATCAGGCAACAAAATTCTTCATGATGAATAAACTAACTGTTGGCAGCAATTTGAAAACTCAACTTTTTTTGACTGCATGTTACAAATCACTACTTTTGAGAGTACTTATCCTAAAAAGTATTTTAAGTAGAACATTTTTGATGTCAGATTCTGAAAGCCTCACTAATAGACACCATTTGTGCAAATTTTCAGAACTCTGTACAACTCTGGAATTTAGAGCCCTCCAAAAATGCTTCAGATACAAATCTGCAACTCGCGACTGCCAGAATTGAAACACCCAAAGGGTGTTTGTAGGGCCATATCTCAGACACTACTTGGAATTTTGAGCTATAACTTGGCAAACCTTCCTCATATATGTTAAGGTAGCTTTGAGAATTTTTTCAGGAAAATCTGTGGGTGTCACCGCAGAATTTCATTTTTTTGGCTGATTTGACACGGAATGACCCAGCTACAAATTACTGTACACATCCCTTTTGTAAGTGCTATAGTTTTCAAATTTGGAGCTTGGAGGGATTTCACGCATCATAAGATATGATTTTCCATGATCTACTCTCACGGACTAGTAAAGTATATCGTAAAAATATTGTTTCAGTTTTGAGGAACGGATATAATCCGTACCAAATAAGTGTTGAAATCTGTTGTGAAATCTGATAATTTAAAGAAATAACGAGTCTGATAATTAATCTGATGTACCCATTTACTTTAAGCGAGGCGATGTTCCCTCCTCCTCCATAGACACACAAGAAAATGTGAAATTTCCAAAGCATTAAACTTACCTTTTTCAACTGTTTGGAGAATTAAATTGAGTGAACAAATGATTTAAGAATGTGCCAGAATTAACCAGCTTCATTGAGCAAAATGATTTCATGCATTCACTGCTAAACCACACACCCTATCCCCCAGAGTGATTGCATATCCATAGGGTCTTCCACATCTGTGTCTATATTTTCAGAGGTTTCGCAAGGTGCTCTACAGTGAATCAAAACAAATCTGGTGAAAAACCGGACGTTTTAAAATAAAGTTGTAACGCTTGCGTGGACGATGTACCAGGTGACGCGTGCACAGACGAGCAGGAAATATGGGAAATTACCTGCAATGCTTATTTGATGGGCGATCAAAATTTGCGACGTCTCCAGGGTTGTTCGACATTAAATAGCAACTCTTCCGTGGATAAAGTCCTTATTTCAACGAATTCATTTTATTTCTTTAATTGCTGCTTGCACAGTCAAGACCGGCTTTAAAGTTAAAAAGATCCGACATGGTATGCAGCCACAGCATGGCCAGTGGTTCCTTATGGACCATTTAATTGCAGTGCTTGCTTGAGTGCCTAAGCCACTTGCTGAGCACCCTTCAGTCGACAGCAGCACCGCACTGTGTCATTCTGAGCAAATCGTTCACTCACTGTGGAAGTTTTTGCCAAGCCATGTAATTCAGAGTGAGCGCTCCGTGCTCCGCCATCCCGAGCGAGCGCTCCGTGCTCCGCCATCCCGAGCGAGCGCTCCGTGCTCCGCCATCCCGAGCGAGCGCTCCGTGCTCCGCCATCCCGAGCGAGCGCTCCGTGCTCCGCCATCCCGAGCGAGCGCTCCGTGCTACGCCAGCCCGAGCGAGCGCTCCGTGCTACGCCAGCCCGAGCGAGCGCTCCGTGCTACGCCAGCCCGAGCGAGCGCTCCGTGCTACGCCAGCCCGAGCGAGCGCTCCGTGCTACGCCAGCCCGAGCGAGCGCTCCGTGCTACGCCAGCCCGAGCGAGCGCTCCGTGCTACGCCAGCCCGAGCGAGCGCTCCGTGCTACGCCATCCCGAGCGAGCGCTCCGTGCTACGCCATCCCGAGCGAGCGCTCCGTGCTACGCCAGCCCGAGCGAGCGCTCCGTGCTACGCCAGCCCGAGCGAGCGCTCCGTGCTACGCCAGCCCGAGCGAGCGCTCCGTGCTACGCCAGCCCGAGCGAGCGCTCCGTGCTACGCCAGCCCGAGCGAGCGCTCCGTGCTACGCCAGCCCGAGCGAGCGCTCCGTGCTACGCCAGCCCGAGCGAGCGCTCCGTGCTACGCCAGCCCGAGCGAGCGCTCCGTGCTACGCCAGCCCGAGCGAGCGCTCCGTGCTACGCCAGCCCGAGCGAGCGCTCCGTGCTACGCCAGCCCGAGCGAGCGCTCCGTGCTACGCCAGCCCGAGCGAGCGCTCCGTGCTACGCCAGCCCGAGCTACGCCAGCCCGAGCGAGCGCTCCGTGCTACGCCAGCCCGAGCGAGCGCTCCGTGCTACGCCAGCCCGAGCGAGCGCTCCGTGCTACGCCAGCCCGAGCGAGCGCTCCGTGCTACGCCAGCCCGAGCGAGCGCTCCGTGCTACGCCAGCCCGAGCGAGCGCTCCGTGCTACGCCAGCCCGAGCTACGCCAGCCCGAGCGAGCGCTCCGTGCTACGCCATCCCGAGAGAGCGCTCCGTGCTACGCCATCCCGAGAGAGCGCTCCGTGCTACGCCATCCCGAGAGAGCGCTCCGTGCTACGCCATCCCGAGCGAGCGCTCCGTGCTACGCCATCCCGAGCGAGCGCTCCGTGCTGCGCCATCCCGAGCGAGCGCTCCGTGCTGCGCCATCCCGAGCGAGCGCTCAGTGCTGCGCCATCCCGAGAGAGCGCTCCGTGCTGCGCCAGCCCGAGCGAGCGCTCCGTGCTGCGCCAGCCCGAGCCAGCGCTCCGTGCTGCGCCAGCCCGAGCCAGCGCTCCGTGCTGCGCCAGCCCGAGCGAGCGCTCCGTGCTACGCCAGCCCGAGCGAGCGCTCCGTGCTACGCCAGCCCGAGCGAGCGCTCCGTGCTACGCCAGCCCGAGCGAGCGCTCCGTGCTACGCCAGCCCGAGCGAGCGCTCCGTGCTACGCCAGCCCGAGCGAGCGCTCCGTGCTACGCCAGCCCGAGCGAGCGCTCCGTGCTACGCCAGCCCGAGCGAGCGCTCCGTGCTACGCCAGCCCGAGCGAGCGCTCCGTGCTACGCCAGCCCGAGCGCTCCGTGCTACGCCAGCCCGAGCGCTCCGTGCTACGCCAGCCCGAGCGCTCCGTGCTACGCCAGCCCGAGCGCTCCGTGCTACGCCAGCCCGAGAGAGCGCTCCGTGCTACGCCAGCCCGAGAGAGCGCTCCGTGCTACGCCAGCCCGAGAGAGCGCTCCGTGCTACGCCATCCCGAGAGAGCGCTCCGTGCTACGCCATCCCGAGAGAGCGCTCCGTGCTACGCCATCCCGAGAGAGCGCTCCGTGCTACGCCATCCCGAGCGAGCGCTCCGTGCTACGCCATCCCGAGCGAGCGCTCCGTGCTACGCCATCCCGAGCGAGCGCTCCGTGCTACGCCAGCCCGAGCGAGCGCTCCGTGCTACGCCAGCCCGAGCGAGCGCTCCGTGCTACGCCAGCCCGAGCGAGCGCTCCGTGCTACGCCATCCCGAGAGAGCGCTCCGTGCTACGCCATCCCGAGAGAGCGCTCCGTGCTACGCCATCCCGAGAGAGCGCTCCGTGCTGCGCCATCCCGAGCGAGCGCTCCGTGCTGCGCCATCCCGAGCGAGCGCTCCGTGCTGCGCCATCCCGAGAGAGTGCTCCGTGCTGCGCCATCCCGAGAGAGTGCTCCGTGCTGCGCCATCCCGAGAGAGTTCTCCGTGCTGCGCCATCCCGAGAGAGTGCTCCGTGATACGCCATCCCGAGAGAGCGCTCCGTGATACGCCATCCCGAGAGAGCGCTCCGTGCTACGCCATCCCGAGAGTGCGCTCCGTGCTACGCCATCCCGAGAGAGCGCTCCGTGCTACGCCATCCCGAGAGAGCGCTCCGTGCTACGCCATCCCGAGAGAGCGCTCCGTGCTACGCCATCCCGAGAGTGTGCTCCGTGCTACGCCATCCCGAGAGAGTGCTCCGTGCTACGCCATCCCGAGCGAGTGCTCCGTGCTACGCCATCCCGAGAGAGTGCTCCGTGCTACGCCATCCCGAGAGAGTGCTCCGTGCTACGCCATCCCGAGAGAGTGCTCCGTGCTACGCCATCCCGAGAGAGTGCTCCGTGCTACGCCATCCCGAGAGAGTGCTCCGTGCTACGCCATCCCGAGCGAGTGCTCCGTGCTCCGCCATCCCGAGCGAGTGCTCCGTGCTCCGCCATCCCGAGCGAGTGCTCCGTGCTCCGCCATCCCGAGCGAGTGCTCCGTGCTCCGCCATCCCGAGCGAGTGCTCCGTGCTCCGCCATCCCGAGCGAGTGCTCCGTGCTCCGCCATCCCGAGCGAGTGCTCCGTGCTCCGCCATCCCGAGCGAGTGCTCCGTGCTCCGCCATCCCGAGCGAGTGCTCCGTGCTCCGCCATCCCGAGCGAGTGCTCCGTGCTCCGCCATCCCGAGCGAGTGCTCCGTGCTCCGCCATCCCGAGCGAGTGCTCCGTGCTCCGCCATCCCGAGCGAGTGCTTCGTGCTCAGTCATCCCGAGCGAGTGCTTCGTGCTCCGTAATCCTGAACGAGTTCTTCGTGTTCAGTCATCCTGAGCGAGTGCTTCGTGCTCCGTAATCCTGAGCGAGTGCTTCGTGCTCAGTCATCCTGAGCGAGTGCTTCGTGCTCGTGCTCAGTGATCCTGAATTTTATTTTTCCACCAGTCACACAGCTGTTTATGAAGACTAATGTTTGTTTACATATTCCTGAAACCTCAATTCAAATGCAACGTTGTTTTTCAGTGAAGCTACTCAACGTTTTTGGGTTGTATGCAGTACGCACTGTCGTAGGTAATCACACTGACTCCAACCTGTCGATTCCCGAAAAATTTCCGATATCGGCCAAGCACTCGTGTGTGGGTGTGTGTGCGTGTGCTGTTCATAAAGCATCACATATTCTCTCTGAATACTCCTCGAGCCCAACACCCCTCTCTCTTTGTCCCATCCTTACTCTACCCCCTCCCAATACAGTGCAGCACCCTCCTCGCACACCTCTGTCACTCTCCCCTCTCTTTCTTTCTCTCTGTCTGTCTCTGAACATATCCGGGTGGTGTTCATCTCCGGACGCGTACGGGCGGTGTTGGTCTCCGGATGAGAGTTTATTTCCGGACGTGTTCGGGCGGTATTTATGTCCGGACGGTATAAATGTCCGGACGGGACTTTTTTCTGAATGTGTCCTGGCTGTGTTTGTCTCTGGTCAGCTTGGCTCTAGCTGCATCTGGGTGCTGTTTGTCTCCAAACAGGTGTTTGTCTCTGGACGTGTCTGGGCGGTGTTTGTCTCTGGTAAGCTTAGCTCCGGACGCGTCTGAATGGGAGTTTGTCTTTGGATGTGTGAGCAGTGTTTGTGTCTGGATGGCTTGGCATGTGTTTGGCGAGTTTTGTCTCAGGACGTGTCCAGGCGGTGTTTGTCTCTCGTCAGCTTGGCTCCGGACTTGTCTGGACGGGAGTTTGTCTTCAGATGTGTCTGAGCAGTGTTTGTGTTCGGATGGCTTGCAGAGATGCCAACTTTTGGAAATCAGAAATAGGGAGGATTTGCAACCGACACCTAATAATGTGCGCGAAGCGCACATCTCGAGCGCGGAGTGCTCGACCCTTGCGGCGGGGTCCAGGGCCCGCCTTCGGGCCCTGGAAGCTCTGGGGTTCTAGACGCTCTCTAGTGCCCTCTGAGCCCTATTTTGGAGCATTTAACATGTTAAGAATTCCCACTTTTTGAACAAAAAAAGGGGAAAATTGTGCACTTTTTAATGTTACATGTATGTTAATATTAGTAAGTTAGGGGACAATCAAAGATTAACAAAAAGCACAAAAGAAGCAATATTTTTCTTACCTTACTGGCTGGTACTACTGCTGCTTGCTTTTTCCATGGCAGCTTTGCTGAGTGACAGCTGTGTGGCTCTTTTAGCCCTTCTGATTATGTCTTTGCTGTATTCTCTCTGGTAGCAAGGGGTGCTATGAGCTAGTTTTTCAATTAAGAGAGCTTCCAGGGTTTTGACACTCAAATTGGGACGAAATTCAGTATGATTCTTCCGTACAAGACTGAGTGCCCGCTCACATGATGCGTTCGAATGAGGAATGACCAAGATTCCCTTCATCACTTTGCTCAAATTAGGATACTTCTTGGCACCAGTGCAGGGATCTGTGAGCTGTGAAATCCGATGCCACTGCTCATCCACTCTCACTGTCTCAGTAGCAATTGTAGCTATGGAGGCGTCTGCCTGGTAGTGAGCGAATTCACTCTCAAGACTGTCTATGTCACTATCACCGCCACTGAACAGATAGGGGAATTTCTTGATGAAAAACTCCACACAGTCAAACCCCACTTCTTGGTGTAGCTTAACATCCAGCACCTGAGCATGCTTGGCTAATTCATCATCTAGCGGCCAGGTTTTGAAGATGTAATTGCAGGCTTTCACATAATATGAGCGAACTGCACTGAAGAAACCTTGGATGTCTGACTCACTCAGAGTAAAGGTGGATTTCTTGAGACTCCTTTGTTCCCTTATATACAGTTTGGCATCGTTCCCAATCATGAGGTCCTCATCATTCTTCTGATGATTTCTGTCAGAGAAGGGTACATTTACCAGAGCAACCGATGACACCGATGGTTTCAAAAACCGTACGAAGATATCTTTCAGAAGACCATTCAATTCTCCGTGCAGGAGATGAATACAGGGTTCGTCTCTTTGGAGCAGAAGATTCCCCTTCTCAAAAAGCTTGTTAGCATATCGAAGGAAGAAACAATAGAGTTTTGTTTGTGGAGACAAGAACATCCTGTTGACACGTTTTTCTCTAGATTCCTGCACAGTGTTTGAGGAAGATGCGCTTTTAGTTGTAGAACTCGTAGTACACTTAGCCGCAGGGCGATCACACTTGCGTTTACTGCCAGCAGAAGAGGTCAGACTCGTAGTACCAGATCAAATTTTACGTTTGAGGAGAGAGCTTGAGGTAGGTGCAGCCAAGGAAGAAGACCTCTGATTCGAAGGTTTTGCTGAGCTTCTATCAAGTGATTTGGCAAAAGCAGAACTTAACTTGGGTCCTTGTTTGCCTGTAGATGGGACTATCACAGTCTTTCTCGACTCTGAAGGGATCTGCTTTGTAGATGAACGTGATGAAGGGCCGGTGATGCTACCTGCTCTCAGCATTGGTTTTGGTGCTGTCCCTGCTGTCTTCTTCGCAGCAGATACTGCAGTGGTAGTGGTGAATGCTGCTCCACTAGTGCTTGATCCTGCAGTGCCAGTACTGGCAGTAGATACAGTGCCGTCCTTCTTGCTCGTTGTTAGAATCTTGGCTACAGTTGGTTGCATTTTTCTTCGTACTTCTTCTTTGAAGAAGAGGCGAAGTGGCTCCCACTGTTCAATCAGCCTGTCTAGGCACTGACCAAGGGACAGCCACCTTGTTGCGACATGCTTCAGAATCTTGTGTGTCGGGGCATCACAGAGTTCTTGCAGTGCTTTCACTCCTTTGACGCGTTTACTACTTTTGTCCAAGTAGTAGTAAATATCGATGAGAAAGTCATCTAATTCAATAGGTAAGGCCTGAGCCGCCTCTTGGCCGTATTGTGCATCATATGGCAAGGGCATCCCATGATGTAGCACTCTGGATTTTGTTTGTGGATATAAGCAGCAACTCCTTTGTGCTTGCCCACCACGACAGAGGCATTATCAGCACAAAAGGAAACACAATTTCCCCACGGAATTTTCCTGTCACTGAACTCATGATCAAGCAGTTTGAAAATGTTTTCTCCAGTGGAATCTTGTTTGCATGCAGGCAAACTTAGCAAACCTTGCTTCACAATCCCAGCACTGTTGTCATAGTACGAAATCAGGACAGGATATAGCTGGGCCTCACCACTGTCATTGCTACCGTCTGTAGCTAGGCTAAATGGAGCTAGTCTAGCAATATCGGCAATAGATGAAGCAGTAACATTTGACAACTCACCAATTATTGCTGAAGTTTTTGTTCTTGCACATCCATACTTTGAAGCAACTTTTGAATCTGGAAACATCTTTTGAAATAGAGGTCCAGCATGATCTGAGACTGATATGGGCAAGTTATGTTCCACAATAAATCCACTAAAGAGAAGTTCCGCTCGGGTAACATCCTCTTCCTCGCTTGTCCCTTGTTTGGTGAAATAATTCAGAAGTGTACCGGTACTCGTGCTCGAAGATCTCTCCTTTGCAATGTCTGTGTGCCGTTTGCTTCCAACGTGCTTCCGAATATCATCGCGACCTCCGTGCTCAACTGAAATATCAACGCTGCATACTGTACAATACGCATGATGAATTCCTCTTTCAGACTTTCGAATACACGGGTATTGGAGACTGTATTCGGTCTTGTACTTCTGAGACCATTTCTTGGTCTTCGTAAGCTTCTTTTCTGCCATTTCGTAATCAACATCGAGGGCTTGAAGCATCGGTAACTTCGAAGTCGATGTTCCACAGCTGCAGCGCGACTCGTAGAACTCTAGCGGCTGTTAAACACCGCACGGTGGTCGCGACCGCCGGGCTGGTACGGGGCCCAGCTGCATGCAGTGAGCGTATCGCATGCATATACACTGTGCATACATACCGCATGCACTGTATTGCACACATACCGCATGCATTAAATCTCAGTGCATGATCGCATAAGCGAGATCCAGACCCAATGTTTCGCTGCTCCTCATTTGAATTTGCAATTTTTTACGTACAATTTGGTAGCAGCGAACGTTATGGAGTTACCACATGCTATACGTAGCAGACGATGCTTTTCATTCAATTCTCATACTAGTACATTCTGATTGGTGAACAGTGCAAAAATATCAAAATTTCGGGAGGATAAGGATAGTGATCGTAAGGGCGGGAGTTTGGGTGAATTTTCGGAAGCCTCCCGATGAAATCGGGAGGGTTGGCATCTGTGGGCTTGGCTCCAGATTTGTCTGGCAGGTTTTGTCTCCGGACGTGTCAGTATTGTGTTTGTCTCCAGGCCGTGTTTATAGTATGACCAGTAGAAAATGGATTTCAGACATTATTTTGTTTCCATCTTCACTGTTATTCGATGCAGAATCATTTTGGTGAGACAGTATGAATCGTTATTGACGTTCCACCGCACATCTGCCTTCACTTCATCTCACCTCACACCGTCTTCCCTTCCCTCACCCATCCTCACTCCGCCACCGCTCCTCGCTCCCTCTCTTTCCTCTCTGCTTTCTCCTCCACCTCTTCACTCTCCTCCCTCTCTTGTCCACACACTTCCCTCTCTTTCACCCTCTTTCTCCCACCCCTTTCGTATCCCCATCAGCGAAGCGACCGGTGGTATTTGCTCGTTGCTGAATAAAGCACAAGGCAAAAATTGTGTCAATGATGGCATTGAGAGAATTTGTATCACATTTTAAGACAATTCGTATGAAATTACAGCAATGACAAATACGGTACTTTGTGTGGTTTTAACTACCCTCTTACAATGACCCAACAAGCCTCACCATGGCCCAACGAGCCTGTGACCCAACGAGCCTCATCGTGATCCAACGAGCCTCACCATAACCCAATTAACTTCAACGGAACCCAGCAACCCTTCCCGTAACCCAACAAGCCTCACCATAACCCAACAAGCCTTACCGTAACCGGAGTATCCACTCTCTGTACATTACTTTCTTCAACCAAAATTTCTCTGAAACAAACCATTACAATAATTAGAATTGTATAATAATTATCAATTATGGTTTACACTCAATCTTCAAACTTTTGTTCATATTTTAAACAGAAAGAACAAGATACTTTACTTCATCAACATATCTAGTCCTTTTCTGAAATAAGGCTTTTCAGTTATTCTTCCCATACAGACAAAGACTTGTGGAATAGCTAAATGACAGGGAATGGGAGATGGAGTGGTCAGGAACAGGTGGCTTCAAGGCATGTGCAACCCTCAAAACGTATTTAACCTTTATACACGACCTGATGTTAATAAAAGTCAGAAGTAATCTTGTACAAGTCGGAGTTTGCCTCCAAATCTCAAGTTCAAAAACCATCCAGCTGTCCCCATCATAGATACTAGCATTGGCACTCTCACCCTAAGGGTGGGAGTGTCCACTTCAACCCACCTTCAATGGGAAATTTAAAGTAGTGATATTACCACAAAGTGATACTTTCTTCTGCAACACACTGCACACTTGAAAAACACATTGGGATATACTGTAACCATATTTGGCCTTGCTGCAACATACTATAAAGTTTTTGTGCTATACAATGCAACACAAATAAAAATTTCCACAAAGTGATATGTTTTCTGGGACACAGTACACCTGAAAAATTGTTCTTGGGACATATTGTAATCATATTTGACCTTGCAGGACAACACTGGAGTTTTTGTGCTATAAAATGCAAAAAAAAATGTTAAATTTACTCATGGTGATCATTTTTACGCAAAGTGAGACAAGAGTTCCATGTCGCTGGCTGGGTGTCCTGGCTGGATCTCTTTTTGAGGTGCGATCATTGAATTGTCCTGATGTAGCTAGCGCTCTCTGTGTCCTGGTTACGCGAAGTAGCATACTGTACATACGTGGCACAATCATGGTTATAAAACCAGCATTCGAGGCTCCATCGTAACACATGTGGAGCAGCTATTAATGAGTGTAATTTATGCATGAAACTGCAATGGGAGTAATTTAAAGATTAAACATGGATGGGAGATGGGAGAAAGATATCGACACAAAGATAAAAGGTGATAGGGAATCGAACTACACACACAAATCTGGTTGCTGCTAATTGAGCTTTACAAACGCTGATGCTGGCACTCATTTGGATATACAGTGGGGAGAACAAGTATTTGATACACTGCCGGTTTTGCAGGTGTTCCCACTTACAAAGCACATAGAGGTCTGTAATTTTTATCATAGGTACACTTCAACTGTGAAAGATGGAATCGAAAACAAAAATCCTGAAAATCACATTGAATGATTTTTAAATAAATAATTTGCATTTTATTGCATGAAATAAGTATTTGATACATCAGAAAAACAGCCCTTAGTATTTGGTACAGAAACCTTTGTTTGCAATTACAGAGATCAGACGTTTCCTGTAGTTCTTAACCAAGTTTGCACAGACTGCAGCAGGGATTTTGGCCCACACCTCCATACAGATCTTCTCCAGATCCTTCAGGTTTCGGGGCTGTCGCTGGGCAACACAGACTTTCAGCTCCCTCCAAAGATTTTCTATTGGGTTCAGGTCTGGAGACTGGCTAGGCCACTCCAGAACCTTGAGATGCTTTTGACAGAGCCACTCCTTCGTTGCCCTGGCTGTGTGTTTCGGGTCGTTGTCATGCTGGAAGACCCAGCCACGCCCCATCTTCAATGCTCTTGTTGAGGGAAGGAGGTTGTTGGCCAAGATCTCATGATACATGCCCCCATCCATCCTCCCCTCAATACGGTGCAGTCGTCCTGTCCCCTTTGCAGAAAAGCATCCCCAAAGAATGATGTTTCCACCTCCATGCTTCACGGTTGGGATGGTGTTCTTGGGGTTGTACTCATCCTTCTTCTTCTTCCTCCAAACACAGCGAGTGGAGTTTAAACCAAAAAGCTCTATTTTGGTCTCATCAGACCACATGACCTCCCATTCCTCCTCTGGATCATACAGATGGTCATTGGCAAACTTCAGACGGGCCTGGACATGCGCTGGCTTGAGCAGAGGGACCTTGCGTGCGCTACAGGATTTTAATCCATGAAGGCGTAGTGTGTTACTTATGGTTTTCTTTGATACTGTGGTCCCAGCTCTCTTCAGGTCATTGACCAGGTCCTGCCGTGTAGTTCTGGGCTGATCCCTCACCTTTCTCATGATCATTGAGGCTCCACGAGGTGAGATCTTGCATGGAGCCCCAGACCGAGGGAGATTGACTGTTTTCTTGAACTTCTTGCATTTTCTAATAATTGCGCCAACAGTTGTTGCCTTCTCACCAAGCTGCTTGCCTATTGTCCTGTAGCCCATCCCAGCCTTGTGCAAGTCTACAATTTTATCCCTGATGTCATTAGACAGCTCTCTGGTCTGGCACATTGTGGAGAGGTTGGAGTCTGATTGATTGAGTGTGGACAGCTGTCTTTTATGCAGATAACGAGTTGAAACAGGTGCAGTTAATACAGGTAATGAGTGGAGAATGGGAAGGCTTCTTAAAGACAAAACTAACAGGTCTGTGAGAGCCGGAATTCTTACTGGTTGGTTGGTGATCAAATACTTATTTCATGCAATAATATAATATATATTGCATATTTCATGCAAATTAATTATTTAAAAATCATACAATGTGATTTTCAGGATTTTTTTTTCGATTCCGTCTTTCACAGTTAAAGTGTACCTCAGATAAAAAATTTCAGACCTCTACGTGCTTTGTCAGTGGGAAAACCTGCAAAATCGGCTGTGTATCAAATACTTGTTCTCCCCACTGTTAACTACCGCATAATTAATCCCAAATCATTTAAAAAAAGGTGTGTGTGTGTGTGTGTGTGTGTGTGTGTGTGTGTGTGTGTGTGTGTGTGTGTGTGTGTGTATATATGTGTATATATGTATGTGTGTGTGTGCATATATATATATATATATATATATATATATATATATCTATATATGTATATATGTATATATGTATATATGTATATATGTATATATGTATATATGTATATATGTATATATATATATATATATGTATATATATTGTTGTGGTTACCAAATTCGCAAACCACCATTCAGGTCCCTTAGGTGAGATATCTCGGTAAGTATATGTGTAGTTAGGCCCAAACCCGTTGTCTAGTGGGAATACATGTCATTTATGCGTGCTGCGACTCTTCAGGATAGCCGTTTTTCTTTTGCTATCTTTATTTTGGACCAACCGCCATGATTACCACCACCAACCACGTCTCAACAGTCGTCACAACATCAACCACCCACCACAACGCCGCTTCACCACAACAGCCACGACCTTTCCCGTCACACCTCGCAACCGTCGCATCGCCACCGTTCTTGCGCCGCTTGTGGGTACCGGTATTGGACTCGTGCAGGGCGCGCGCCGAACAGCGTGTACAAAACCACGGATTTTCCGCTCCAAAAACGGATCAAAAACGACTCACGCCCACTTTTGTTCCGTCCAATCGGTGAGCGAGGGGCGATTTGGCCCCGCCTCCAGGGCGTTGGAGGGCGGTCGCTATATGCAAATTCATGGATCAAAATGCATTCACGCCCACTTTTTCTCGGGCCAATGGGGAGCGAGGTGAAAGGTCGAAGGCAGGGGGTCAAAGGCGAAGCCACGGGGCTTATATAAGCGGCCGCGTTCGTCAGTAAAGTTAAGTTGGTCGTCGTCGTCGTCGTGTGCGTTGGAGTTGAGTGCAGTTGGGAAGTTCGCAGGAGGAAGAGTTCGGAGTTGGAGTCGGAGCGAAGAGGACGGAGCTGTGGAGAGG